>NC_064293.1:44189804-44269184 GCF_019186545.1 Solanum stenotomum
ATATATATATATATATATATATATATATATATATATATATTTATCGTTTGATTGTGATAATTTTAAAATATTAATATCTTAATTTATGCTTTTATTATAATAAATTAATGTAATTTGATATAGTATAAAGAACATCTCCTCCCTCCTTTCACCGTCAAGGAAGTTGGCCGTCTCATCAATGTGAGCTAAGATGCAAAATTTAGTTCGTTTGATATGACATAATGATCGAAAGAAAATATGAATGCAAACGAAGTGTAGATCACATCATAATTTATAAAATGACCAATGCACATCACATGTCACTATATTTGTGAATAAAACTTTATGTAATTATCATCATCATTTGGGGCTGAAAATCAAGCTAAAATAATTGAACGACTATAAATTTGTAATCTAAACAGTGAATTTAAATCATCTTTTTTTTTTCTTTAAAAAAATGGAAGTAAGTGACACTAAAAAGGAACCCCAATTACAAACAAAAAAATTTGTTGGTAAATTGATCAAATTGGTTGGCAATTGAGTTACCAACTAAATGCCAACTTATATTAATCCGTTGCTAAAAGACTCGTCGGTAAATATTACCAATCGATTTTAATTTGTTGGTAAACTTACCAACCAAAAATCGGTTGATAAACACCCAAAGATGTTATTACAAAATTTTGAAACATGGCCCTGAAATTTCCGTTAGTAAATTCACCAACTAATTTTTGGTTAGTATATCGTTAGTACCTTTACTAATGAATTGAAAAGGAGTTAGTAAAAATTTTTCTTCATTATTTGTTTCCGTTGGTAATTTACCAATAAATAAATTTTAATTATATATATATTTTTTGGTTTCCCATCCGGTGTCCGGTACCCACATTGGAGTCCGACTAAATTCGGATTCATGCCGAGAAGTCCCACATTGGGGGGGTAAAGCGTTTCCTAACAAAGACGACTCCGTATCCAAGGGGAATCAAACCCAAGACCACTTGGTTAAGGATGAAGGAGTACTTACCACTCCATCACAACCCTTGTTGGTAATAAATTTTAAATACATTAGTATGATTATTTGTTTTTCTAATAAATTTACTAATTGATTGTTAGTTTGTTGGTAATATATCATTCAAGTTCAATGTTAGGTTAGCAATTGATTGACAATATGTTCAAAATATTATTAACTGAATGATTATTCAATAGTAACATATTTATTAATTTATCTCATTTAAAAATCTAAGAGCACGAATATAAATCTAAAAATATTAATATCAATTTTATAAATCATATTTGAATGAAACAATGCAAAATATGTGATAACAAGTTAAATTAATCTCAATATGACACATATCATTATATCAAATTTTTTAATTTGAGCACGTTTACCAAAAATATTGACAAAATTTAAATTTTGGCAAAACTTAAAGTTAAAACGCCTAACATCACAAACTGAAAATAGAAGTCTCAAAACCTGAACCAACCATCTTATTAGATATAAAAATGACCTTCCGAAGCTAATCGCGTTGACAGAATTCTTATCAGAGCACATTTACAAAAAATGTTAAGCAAAGTCAAATTTTGGCCAAAAGTTAAAAGTTAAAACTCCTAACAAAATCCAAAACAACCATCCTATAAGACGAAAAATTACCTTCCAGAGCTAACCGCGCTGACGAAATTCAAATTTGAGCATGTTTCCCAAAAAAATTGACCTAATTCAAATTTTAGCCAAAAGTTAAAAGTTAAAACGCTTAACGACACAAACTGAAAATAAAAATTTCAAAACTCGAACCAACCATCCTATGAGACCAAAACTGAACTTATATGGCTAACCGCGGTGACAAAATTTCAATTTGAGTACGATTACCAAAAATATTGACTAAAGTGAAATTTTGGCCAAAACTTAAAAGTTAAAATGTCTAACGGTACAAACTAAAAATGGAAGTCTCAAAACCCGAACCCTCTATCTTATTACATCAAAAATGATCTTCTGCATCTAACTACACTGACGAAATTCTCATCTGAGCACGTTTATCAAATATATTGACCGAAGTTAAATTTTGACAAAAATTTAAAAGTTAAAACACCTAACGGCACACACTAAAAATGAAAGCCTTAAAACCCGAACCAATCATCCTATTAGATAAAAAATGACTTTTGAAGTTAATTACGTTGACGAAATTCTCATCTAAGCACGTTCACAAAAATATTGAACAAAGTCAAATTTTGGCCAAAACATAAGATTTAAAATACATAACGGCACAAACAAAAAACGGAAGCCTCAAAACTTGAACCAACCTTCCTGTTAGATAAAAAATGATCTTTCGAAGCTAATGACACTGACAAAGTTCTAGTCTGAGCACGTTTACCAAAAATATTGACCAAAGTCAAGTTTTGACTAAAATTTAAAAGTTAAAACGCCTAACAATACAAACTAAATATGAAAGCCTCAACACTAGACGCTAATTTACCAAAAAATTTAACTTCAATTGGTAAATTTATCAACTATTCAAATATAAGTTAGTAATTAATAATTTACCAATAAATTTTATCACAGTTGGTAATAGTTACTATTCAACTAAACATTCATATGTAATATTCCCAATTAATAATTAATATGTTGGTAAATTTTACCAATGGATTAATGATCAGTTGGTATATTACCAACTATTTTAATGATGTTAATTATTTACTAACTACAATCTGTATTCGTCGGCAAAATTTCCAACTAATTGGATATTGGTTGGCAAGCTTACCAACAAATTACATTTCGTTACTAATTTACCAACACATTTATATTTGGTTGGTAAATTTAGCAACACAATCTTGCCGTTGGTAAATGTTTGGTTAGTAATTCATTGGTAATATTTTAATAAATTATATAAACAATTTTTTTGTCATATTTACCAACCGATATATACTTCGTTGGTAGTATTACCAACAAAAGGTGTGCGTTAGTAATATTTCAGTTGGTGATCCATTGATAGAATGCTGCTAAATTTGGCGCCATTTTTTTCCGCCGTATTTACCAACTAAAATACTTAGTTAGTAAGATTTTGGTTGGTAATATGTTAGAATTTTGTTGTTAAGTTTTAAAATATAATTCAGTTAGAAATATGTTGGTAATTTGTTAGTAGAATACTTACCAACTTAAGTTGTTAGTAAAATCTGTTGGCAATTTGGGGTTTTTTATAGTGGGAAGGCAAATAAATAAGGTGAAATTTTGATAATTAACAATTTGAGCTACTAAGATTTTTAGAAAAATTAAAATCATCAAATTTCTAGCTCGGTGTTATTGCACCAAATTTATTGAACAACTTTGACCCGTGAAAAATTAAAATGAACAACTTTGACCCGTGAAAAATTAAAATGACCAACTTTGTTTCTTTATTAAAAATTAAAGTCGTACATAATATATATCAAACAAATAGAATTGAATTGAGTAGATCAAAATGAGTTGAGCTAATAAAAAAAGGCTCGTAAAAATTTCACAAAAAACCCTATTTTAACACCACTATTTAACTTGTATACAATAATGACTTTTTTTTGCATGTATACTACCTTGGAACAACTTCAATGGTGTCTGAAGTTCAAACAAAAATGATTAAAATTATTCTAAAATAGATAGACATATACAAAAAAATTATCAACTTAAGAAAATCATAAAGAATGACACTAAAACCAAGTATTTGTATATTTGTATTGCTGTCAATTTATTCAAACCTAGACGAATCATATTTAAATAAGCTAATTTTATCGGTCCGAAACAAAGTAAAAAGACAAAGAAAGAGGACAAGAAAGGAAGAAAAGAGAGTGTACAATGGAAAATCCACCTCCAAATGATATCATGGTCTTGTTACTTTTTGTTTTGAAGAGAGAGAGAGAGAGAGAGAGAGAGTGTTACATGTAGAAGTTTAATGGGCCATAAAATAGTAGTAGTAGTAGTAAGGCTTATGATGATTGATGGGTTGAATTAGAGCATGAAGCCCAGTCCTCAACGGACATCTTGAAGGCCCCCTTTCACCGGTTATCTCCCCTTACGCTTTTTTCAACCAACTACCTTCTGCGAATACCTTATTACACTTACTCGCTCTTTCACTTGTTTATCATTTTCATTTTTTACATTTCTCTTTTTTTTTTAAACAAGCGCGTGGTTTTACTTTCAGAATATGCGGCTGGTGCTTTTAACGAAATCCGGCCGACACGGAGAAAAAATAAGAATCGTGAAGAAAAAAAGCAAATATTTGTTGACCCAGTACTTGAAATAAAAGAGTATACTGTGAAGACGAAAAATTATTCATTTTTATATAATGTATGTATTTATGTTATCATGTTAGAGTTATATATACAGTTCCTATTGTAGTATATGTTACTAACTCCAATATTATAGTTTAAAAATTAAAAAAAAAATTAAACTCAATAAAAACAACATGCTCAAAATGGTACTCAATATATTCTTACACATATTTCTTTACTACTTCCCCGTCCAATAATAATTATTCACTATACTATTTTGAGATGTGTCTACTTTATGAAATCTTTATACTTAGTTCCTAATTTATTTTTATCATTAATAAAAATCATTTCTTTATTACATTTTCAAGATATTATAGTTACTATCCTTTTATTTATAGTTTGTTAAAAAGTGTACAAGAGGGAAAATCAATATAACTAGAGAAGATTATTTATACTAACAAAAAAAAGAAAAAGAAAGTAAAAGCTCCTTTTTCCTCCGGCTGGGGTCCTTATAAATTGGTGCTCGCCCTTGTCTTTGTCCTTCTTCTTCCATTCGCAACGGAGATTTTGTATGAATATATATTAGAAAGATGATATTTTTGGCAATAAATCGTCCGAGGGAGAAGGGCTAAAGGCTATCAATGCTACTGAAGAAATTAACAGATCAATATTCTCTTAATTACTAATGTTTTAAGCTTGGAAAGATCGAGGCACACAGATGGAGCCAGGCAATATAATATACTAGCTACTACTAGTTTTTTCTGCTCTTAATTTCTTGTTTCTTTTATTTTCCTTTATCCTTTTCTTCTGTTAGATGTTATGATCAATTTTTGTTATAAAGATGAGGAAAAGAGGAGTGAATTAAAGCAATGTTTTAAACCGTTAGGTATAAACAACTCAAAGTAAAACAATTGTATTCACAACATATATTTTGTTGAATGTTAATTGTATTCTTTTCTTATGACTTCAAGTTTGCAACAGATTATTTTATTTTTTCCGATCATTGATGAGTTCAACCTTAAAGTTTTTATCACTAACAAACACTAGTTATAAATTATCAATTCAACTGTTACACACTCATGCAGATATGTCTCTGGACTGCAAATGTCCAGTGAATTAAGATGCTATAAATTACTTCCAGATTAATTTTAAAAAAGACTGGTTGGAGCTACTAATTTTGTTATCAGTTATCACCTGTATTTTTGTTCAATCAATGTCAAAAATTAACATATACTATATGAGATTGGATTTAACAGAGGTACGGGTGGTCTGAATCATCCTTTGTAAGCTGCAATTTGAGATAGTGCCGGCTGACACTTAATTGTGTGTCTTCTCGTAAATATAGGATATTCTTGTGGCCAACATTATATTTTACCAAATCCCATAATCATGTGAATCTTACAACATCCAACACTGAATGTCTGTACATGACACACATGTAGTAGCATGTAGTAGCTTATTGAGGATGTGATCCTAAATAGAAAGTTTTGGAGGTCAACGATTAGTGATAAGTGCTAACACTCCTAGATGTTTTGATGATCTCCTCACAAGTGCAAAGACCTGGTCCTTTACAGAGTATGAATACTCGTCCAGTGGTCAAAGTGCTGAACAACTGTAAAAGTTGTCAGCGTCAGAAAGTTGGTGAAGTTGCAGAGTACTTCACCAATCAGAAGCGACGAGGGTGTTTGTACATTGAATAATAATTCTTCTTGTCCAATATATTCAACTTACAAACAAGAAATTACTCATTCATTCAAAGAGAGACATTTCAAGCTTCAAAAACAGCAGGGGGACCTGATCAATTGCTTCAAGTACTTCCTGTTCCAGCTGTTATTTTGTTTGCTTGTAATCGTGCTTATATTGTAGGAATCGTTTCACTTGTGAAAGAAACGTTTCAATCTTGTGTGAATCATTGTAAGAACTAGGTTAAGGGTAACTTAGTTTCTTACTCTAAAGTCTAAATTAATCGGTTAGGATTAGTATAGTGGGCAGTGTTGTATCTGCTCTGACTCAGCTAAGTGATAGAAGGTATTACTTAGTGTGGAGATTAACAAGCTAATCTCATTTTGTAAACTGACTTTTGCTTTTGCTTGGAGAAGATTAGTGGAAGCAGTTTGAAAAGTCCTGTTGAAAACAGGTCGTGGTTTTACTCCCTTGAGCAAGGAGGTTTTCACGTAAAGTTGATTGTCAATCTTTACTTTCAGTATTTGTTCTTTACTGCTTATTACTGTAACTGTGTTGAGGACCTGGTCCCATCTACATAGGTGGACGCATACATTCCAACAATTAGGATAAAAGGTTAGTAGGTAATCGTAGGTTGTCTAGTTTTCTTAGATATCAATATTATTTTTTATTACTCAGTCTATTAGCTCATTCAACGGATTTCTTCAAATCTTTAAGACTCAAGGTTCAATATTCAGTTTCATTCGATCATCATATGCGATTTAATGCAGTTTTAATTTGCATTCTTGATTTTGTTTATCTGGTGCCGGACACTGTGGTAAGGTGTACTTATGATTAGTCAAAATGTGCAAAACGCGTTTATTAAAGAAAATCATTTGAGGATTTCTGTTGGATTGCACAATACTAATAATATACATGATTCATTTATAGACTTTAAACAACACAAATAACTAGCGTTATATTAAGGGCACGTGCAATGGTTAATTAACATACTTCTCTTCTGTAATTTTATGTTTTAGTTATGGAATATCCATTGTAAATTAAGTCCAATTAAACGAGAAATGTACTGTATTAAATCAACTTCCTTTTAATGGTTTGCGTCTTGATAACTGGATCGAATGTCTTACCATAATCTATATAATTTATTTGTGATTGTTGCCTTTGGCTACGTACCATGTGAACCTTGTGGAAGAAAATAAAAGGAAGTATGTTTTGATGGGTCACTCTATCAAAAATGATTTTTAGCGATAATTTATTAACAACAATAACTTAATTGCCGCTATTGGTTTAGGTATGACTGTCGGATTAATGATTTGTAACGACTTAAAAGCATAAACATGAATACCACTTAATATCTAGTTTTTCTAGATAGAAGTGGTGTGTTTGGTGAAGTACATATATACTAGGTACCCAAAGAAAATGGCGTATGTTTTCTTAAAGTAGTTGATGGTTTGCTGGCTAAGAGCATAACATGGTGGCTCATTGGTCCCTCAAACATTCTATCTAATCTAAACTTTAAAGGTCGGACTCATTTTTTGAAATTTAGAAATTTAAAGGAGATGGACAAGTAAATATTTAGAAATTTTCTTTGGAAGATAGTCTTTTGACGTGGAGTGAACCACAGACAATGATTGAGGGAATATGGAAGATAAGATAGCAGATAGATATAAATATATTTATATCAAGGTGCTGGCTGTGGTTTACTAACGGTGTTTCGAAGGTGACAAAATATTTATTATTTGATCATATAACAAATAGTATCATGATGTATCGTATTGTATAAGAAAAGTTCCTAACTTATCCTTATTTGCCCCCTTGAAGACATCATCCTACGTACCGATGCTAACACATCCGAAATATTTTTTCAAGATAGTCAGATTTTCCATTGAGTTTGGGCCCCAAAGTTGGATACAGGATTTTGATTGAGTTTTTGTTTGGGCCAGACTCTAGAGCAAGTCATTTCAATTGAAGGAACTTCCATTTTAATTCTATTTGTGTTTTATTCTTCTTATTTTTTTTCCCCTTAAAACTATACTCTAGCTATATAAACAAGCATTAGTAGCTATATAGAGTTAATTTTAGTATCATATCAATTGTCATACATAGGTGTCAAACTCCCATAAACAGTAAAAGGAAGAAAAAAAATAGAAGCTATCAAGTCAACATTAATTGCTGATATGATTAGAATAATTATGTTGGTACTATATATGAATGGGACAATTATTATTTCGATCGTGTGCATCTACTCTATTAGTTTTTTCTAGAAGGATTTTAAAAAGATGACTTTTCTTTACAAAAAGCAATTTGATAAAATGATCATCTTCCGCAAATTAAAGAATGCTTTTATATATATATATGCTTATTGTTGGTTTAGGTGATGACTGTCTCATAATTAATTATTTGTAGCGATCGAAGATGAAACATGAATATATACTTGTCCGTAGAGTGGTGAGTTTGGTGAAGCGCCGAAAGTATAAGCTACTTGCCAAGGTTTTCATATATATGCAGATATTTTAGTAATAGTACAAGTTTAATGGTGGCTAAATTATATTTGTCCCTCAAGACAAGGGTTGTACTAAGAAATTTGATAAATCACTATAAATTGATAATGCAAGTCAAATTGAGAAAAACAGATCAACTAAAATTTGGTTTGGTTTGGTTTTTACCCAATACCAAGAATATTACCCAAATATTTATTGCACTGTTTTCCTTTTAAATAATAAGCTGCTCATTAATTTCTACCCTTAGCAATCGAACACTCACCGGACACAAGCTCAACATAATTTGTGAGATATAATGATACAAAAATATAAACGTCATGTGAAAAAGATATTTATGATTAGCAAAAATTAAAGACCAGCATAATATAGAGACAAAATTGCGAATGACCCTCACGCAGATTGGTCCAATAGGAAATGTTTGGGCCCCAAGTTGGGATACTTATGCGTAGAGCTATTATTGGGCTTGAGCATTCGGGATCAACAGCAGATTTTTATTATTTTGGAAAAAAAAAAATATAACTCCACGTTCTAGTGTTATAGCTCACATCCAAACAGGAATTTTTTTCTTCAATTTTGTCCAAAATTCCCTGACTAGCTCCAACGTTGCCATCAGTAGCGACTTCAATAGTTTGGTTTGAAAAATAAATATAGTGTTAATAATTTGAATTTGAAGTGTCAAGGTAAATTTTAAACTCTTAAATCTCCAAGACAATATCTAATTTTATATTTAGAGATTCGAAATCTATCGTATACAAACTAATAATAACAAAATACATTAAATATATCATTAATCTTTTATCGAAGAAGTTCGAATAAACACCCTCCTAGGTCATCCCCGTTGCTATAGGTACTAAACTCCAAGAGAAGAGTAAAAAGACGAGGCATATGAAGCTCACTGTTAGTCAACATTGACTGCTGATGTGATATTAAAGAATTATAAGAGAAGTGATAATATGGGCCATGGTTCATGTCTGATGCATCTATTTGATTATTTTTTCTTCTAAATTATTTGACTAAGATGACTCTTTATGCAAATTAAATTGATGAAATAATCATTTCGCAAAAATCATTTTCCGTTCGGATATTTTTGTTTGTTTATAAAAAGTCACAACTAATTAAGTCTTTGTTTTAAAGTACTTTAAGCATGTCACTCAGGCATATTGTGAATGGCTGATCAAAAGCACATTCACCTTTTGTTACACTTCACTAAAAAATTGAGAATTTTGCAAAGATTTTATTGCCTTTGTAATGCGCTTGGAATACAAATTTCTTTTCTTCTCCTTTTGCTTTAGCTGGGAAAAAAGAAAAACCAATATTTACATTTCCAAGCTAAAAGCAATGGAGAAAGAATTTATTTTTTAAGAAGACGATTCATCACCTTATTTTGTGTTAATTCAAGAAGAATAAGATAAGCTAATAGAAAGATCTTTTTTCTTACGAATTAAAATTTATTTTCTGTTCAAACCAAGTATGTTAAATAGATCTCGGATCTAACATAATTTTAAAAGTTAGCTCATTAAGAAAGATTGTTCAAAACTGTATAAAAAATTTAAATTTTCCCCTATCCCACCGATATGAAACTAAAAAAATAAAAAGAAGCCTTTTTCGTGCTTTTTTCTGGTCAAAAGAACAGCACCACTATGAAATTTAAAGGAGCAGTAGCTAGGTGACTTGAGATTTACTACCTCCATATCCAGGGGTCCATCAACTGACCCATAAACAATTGAAAAGAATGAGTGAAATAATATTTTTGTGGGTACTGGTTTTTGTTTAGATTATTGTAAGTTCAGTATTAGTCGTATGATATATAATAGGCCAAAGTCATATGCGGCCCCTCAAAGTTGTCCTCATTATTCATTTAGACACTTCAACTAGGGTTTGTACCTATTGAATACTTTATTTGTTCAAAAATCAATCCTATTTGACACAAAACGCTGACATGGCAAAAAAAGTGTGCTCCACACTCCTTGAGTGCGTAAAGCAGATAAAAATAGTATTTTTCCTTTTTTATTTTCTCATTTATACACTTAAATTTTTTATTTTTTTAAAAAGAAATAAATGAAAGCATGTCTTCTTCCCACAATATTCCTCTGCAAAACTGCAACCATTGTTCTCCTCTTTCTCTCGCTCTTTTTTTTTTTTTTTTTATAAAATCATAATATAAATCAATTGAAGAATGATTTTAGTTTAAAGTTAAAGACAACAGAAACACTAGATTTGGAAAATTTGCCCTATGTTAGGCATGTGTTAATGCTGAGTATGCATTATAATTTTCTATTTTTTAGCGCAACGAAACCCACAATAAAGCAACAAAATCATACATACATTATTATAAAGATCTAAATCTCAAATATTCTAACAAAACTCCATTTTTTCTGCTAAAAATAATACGAATTGATTATTTTTTCCGGCAAAAGTTGTTATTATTTTTTATATAATTATGATAACAACTAATTATTAGTGAGAAGAAAATAAAGGCAATGGATTATGAACATTAAGGTTCAATGGTAAAGAATAAAAAGGTGAGTTTGGTTGGCGGCCTGTTGCTGCCGGTGGAAGGGTGAAAAGAAGGAGAAGAAGGGGGTTGGGGGTGGGGTGGGTTGATTCAAAATAATTTTTTTATTTTAAATTATTATTTTTTGAATGATTTAAATAGAGATTAAAAAAATTGCATTCAATTGCCACGTGTCATTATTTTATTAGTCCATCAACAATGTATTTGTGTTTGAGACACACGCACCTTTATCTTTCAACTGATTTTCATTTTGTGTTAAATAAGAATAAATTTGTTAAGATTAAAGTGCTCAATAGGTACTAGGTGTAGTTGAGGTGTCTAAATGAATAATGAGGACAACTTTGAGGGGCCGAAGACGGCCTATATAATATGATATAGCATGTGACTAAAGTATAGTGTATAATACTAGTAAATGATCATTCATCTTTGACTTGTGTGGCAACAAAATTAGACGGATAGATTAGCAGCCCCCTATAAGGGGTCATTGTTAGTTCAACTACTTACTTCTAAGTTCTAATTATCACTTCCCTTTTGAGCTACCAATCCCTTCTTTCCCTTATTGTGATTGTTGAAATGTGTCTATGCCAATTGTCAATTTATCATGCATGCAAGATACTCTTATTCCTTTTTATTGGTCCATTATATTAAAAATAATAATTTATTTTGTTTTATTTTGTTTTTAAAATTAAGAGATAATTCATCACTTAATTTCTAATTCATTCTTATTATTAACTATAATCATTTTTCAAAATATTATAATTAATTGTTTTTAATGATTGATATAGTAAAATTATTATTTTATTTATAATTCATCATAAAGTGTGTTAAATAAAATATTAAACAAGTAAAAAGAGATAATATTTTAGATGATCACTCAACATTGAATAATTCACTTAGAAAGTCACTCAATTTAGAGCTCGTTTGGATTGACTTAAAAAAAGTTGTTTTCAAGTCAAAAATAAAAAATCAAACTTAAATGACTTTTAAGTAAAAAAAAATAAAAAGTAAGAGAAGACTTACTTTTTGTTTTTGACTTATTTTAAGTCATTCTTTATCTTGTCAAACACTTTCTAACTTATTTTAAGTTATTTTTTATATTTGTCAAACACTTTCACCAGAAATAAAAAACTGATTTAAAAGTAAGTTTGACCAATTTTTAAGTCAATCTAAACACCCTCAACTTGTTCACCTAAGCTTAACAAGAATTTGGTTCCTAACCTTCGGAAGGCCCACAAACCAAATTAAAAAATATGTTAGAAATTAATAAACAGATAAATGTGGAAGTGTTCATATAGTTCGATGTAGTTTTAGAGCAGATAAATGTTTTTTTCTATACGCAAGTGTTCATGCTTAAGAAATAATTCAATATTTTTCAATTAAAAATGACTGCTTCTCTCCAAAGTATAAATTTATTATCCCCCACTCATTTTAATATTAACCAAGAGAGTTTATCAGCTGAATGAAGATTACTATGCATAATGAAGGTGTGCTCTGCATTGAACCTCCACTTAGTGAAGCAGTAACTTTTACTCCAGAGTCATAGTGGTCTCATACTTGAACTATGACTGCTTAAGAGAAATAAAATATCACTGCTCACACATAATAATCAAGGTGTTGACATGAGCTTTAAAGCCAGCACGTTATGGCCATGTGCTATCCCGATTTCATGAGTGCATTTGAGAATAAGACCAATTATCATAGGAAGCGACCTACTTCCACATATCACATAGGTGAAATCTGTCGAGAGTGCTCCTGTAAGTTTAAAACTCCACCCATACGGACTACAGATATTCATTAAGAGTTTTGTCAACTAGCCTTCACAAATCACTACAGGAAACAATGCACTCACATCATAGGGAGGGAATAAAAGTATAGTGCATTTTTTTTCACAACAAGTCATCATATGATTAGTTTTTTCCTTTGAACCTGGTTATAGGATCTCTAGTCCCCAGGTTGGGTTTCCTCATTTATGATTCAAGGATTTGTAGGCTTCAATCAGTCACATACCTCAAACTTCCGATTATGCTAGTATATTTCTTTTGATTTATTACATTATTTTCACTTTCAACAGGAAATAAGTGAACACTTGAATCAAAAAGAGTAGCAACATGCTTGCAATAAAAAAGGTTATATTTTTTCAAAATTTTCTCAACAGAATGTGACTGGTCAAGAAAAATTCCCTCACATGTTTTTGTTATTTTTATTCCAAGAATAAAATTTGCCTCACCAAGATTTTTCATATCAAAATGGACTTTTAAGAATATTTTTAGCTTCATCAATAACATTCATGTTAGAGCCAAAGATCAATAAATCATCAACATATAGGCAAATAATCACATGTGAATTATTCCAAGACTTATAATATATGCACTTATCACACTCATTTGTTTTAAAACCATTTCCAATCATGCAAGAATCAAACTTTTCATGTCATTGCTTTGGTGCTTGTTTCAAGTCATATAGGGATTTAGTAAGTTTACACACTTTGCTTTCTTGGCCTGCTTCAACAAAACACTCAGGTTGATCCATATAAATTTCCTCATTTAGGTCTCAATTTTAAAAAAGCAGTTTTTACATCCATTTGATGAATTTGCAAATAAAAAATTACAGCCATAGCAATTAAAAGTCTTATGGATGTACTTTTTGTTACCGGTGAAAAAGTATCAAAAAATTCTATGCCTTCTAGTTGTTTAAAACCTTTTACAACTAGTCTAGCCTTGTATTTATCAATAGATCCATCCGGTTTCAACTTTTTTCTTAAGACCCAGTTACAACCAATAGTTTTACAACCCGGTGGTTAATCAACTAACTTCCAATTTTTATTAGAAATTAGACATTTCATCATTTATAGCCTCTTTCTAAAAAATGGAGTCATGTGAAGATAAAACTTCTTTTAAAGTGAGAGTGTCATCTCCAACATTAAATACATAAAAATCAGGACCAAAATCTTTTTCTACTCTAGCTCTTTTACTTCTTCTTAACTCAAAATCATTGACTTTTTTATTTTTCAAAGTAGAAGTAGAAGAACTAGGTAGTAACAAAATATTTTGTTCAATCCTTTGACCACCACTATTTTTAGAATTAAAAGGAAACTTATTTTCATGAAAAATAGCATCACCCGATTCTAACACAATATTATCTTCAAGATTAAAAAATCTATAGATTGTACTATTTGAAGCATAACCAAGAAAAACACAAGTCATAACTTTCTTACCCAATTTTGTAATCTTGGGATCCATTAGCCTCACAAAGGTTAGACAACCCCAAATTCTTAAATATTCCAAACTTAGCTGGTAACCTTTCCACAATTCAAAATGTGTCAATTTAGACTTTTTATGAGGCACACGATTCAACACATAACAAGCAGTTAAAATAGCTTCACCCCAAAAATTTAAAGGTGCATCTGACTCAATAAGCATGACATTAGTCAATTCAACCAAAGTTCTATTTTTCCTTTTCGCTACTCCATTAGATGAAGGAGAGTAAGGAGGAGTAGTTTCATGAACTATTCCCAATGATCTAACAAAAGAATTAAACTCATTTGACTCATATTCACGGCCTCTATCAGTTCTAATTCTTTTTATTTTTCTTCCAAACTGATTTTCAACCTCATGGAGATAAGTTTTGAAATTTTCAAAAGCATCACTTTTATTTTTCATCAAGTAAACATATGTAAACTTAGAAAAATCATCAATGAAAGTGATAAAATATCTATTACATCCACGAGTTACAATTTTACCAAGTTCACAAATATCAGTATGAATTAATTCTAACAAATCAGTTTTTCTTTCAATTTAAAAATGAAGCCTTTTAGTGATTTTGGCTTTACTACAGGCCTCACACTTTTCAAAATTATTTTTAACCTTTGGGATTAATGCTAAACTACTCATGATTTCAACATAACGATCATTAATATGACACAAACGAGTATGCCAAAAATTGATAGAAGAAAGCATATAAACAGAAGTAGAAACTTTATTCATTTCAACATTCAGTTTGAACATCCCATCACATGCATACCCATTTCCCACAAAAATACCCTTATTCACTATTACATGTTGATCAGATTTAATAATATGTTTAAAGCTTGCTTTATTAAGAAGAAAACTAAACATCAAAAAAAATTTTATAGAAGGAGTATGAAGTACATCTTTCAAAGTTAATACCCCTCCAGAAATAAAACACAATTTGACATCTCCCTTTCCAAGCACTTGAGTAGTGTGAGCATTACCAAGCATGATGGTTTTGGGCTCCTCAAAATGAATATATTTCTTAAACCAGTCTTTGTCATAACAGACATGACGGTTTGCACCAGAATCTACCCACCATCCATCAACATTCTCAACCATGTTTATGTCGGTAATCACCGCCACAAAAAGGTTCTTCGGTAACGTTTGACTGAGGGTTAGGACGACGTTTTCGGAATCTGCAAAATCGAGCAATATGCCCACTCTTGCCACAAACAAAGCATGGTCCCTTGTCTTGAACTTGTTGATTTTGTGCTTGGATATTTTCACCATTATTTTTCTTGGGTGGTCTACCATTATTTTTCTTGAATTTTTTCTTCTTAGGCTTCAAAGGTGTATTTTTGTGAGATTCAGGAGTAGCATTATTTGAAATAATTATATTTACCTTCGTTGTGATGTTGCTCTCTTCTGTTTGTAAAAGTGTATCTTGGCCCCTACCTCTTTTTCCATGCGGATTTTCATTATCAAGGTTTCAATGGAGGTTTCCTTTTGTTTGTGGCGCATAGTTTTTTGAAATTCCTTCCAAGAAAGTGGAAGTTTATCTACTATGCCACAAACAATAACGTTATCTCCAATTTTTACCTCCTCGGACCATAGCTCTCCAACAATCATTATAAAGTCTTGAGCTTGGTCTACCACTGATTTGTTGTCCACCATTTGAAAACGAAAAAATCTACTAGCCGCATATTTTTTCGCCCAGCCTCTTCGATATCATACTTACTCTGCAATGCTTCCAAATTTTCTTTGTACTAGAGTAAGTTCTTTCATAATAATCATGAAAATTATCAGATAGACAATTAAGAATATAATACCGACACTTATAGGAATCACCATCGTACTTTTCCACTTTCTCTAGATGAGAAATAGTTTCATCATCATTCTTAGAGGTGATGTCTACTTTATTAGGATTCTTCTCAGTTAACACATAAGAAACATTGAGAATACTTAAGTAGAAAAGTACTTTACCCTTCCATCTCTTAAAATGGTTACCATTGAACCGAAATGGCTTGTTAAGGTCTCTCACCTTGACACGCGTTTTTTCAATTGTAGCCATGGTGAATCTCCTTAAAATTATTAGTGAAAAATTACAAAATAATAAAATTGCAAGATTACAATTGAAAAATAAAATGAAGAAACAAAAATCTATTTAGGCTGAGGCGCGGATATCTCGCTCTCTTTAAGGAGATGCAAGCCCATTGCAACAAATGTTTTTTCACTGGTCCAGCAGTAGTCCTCTTTGACTTATCCCCTCCAGGATATAACAACCTTCACAAAGTATAACTCAATAACTCTGAACAAGAGTTGAGTCCAAAGCTCCACAAAAAAGAACACCTCCCTTCAACTAATAAGAACTTTCTTTTTGACAAACTTTATGCACTCTATATTTTCCTTGTGTGTTCTATATCACAAATCAAATGAAGACCACCACTATTTATACTAGAAGAAGCCTTCCTAGAAATAAATAGAAAGATAATGGAGTGGTAAATAGAGAAGATAATGACCTTAGGAGTTACATAAGTTACAAGGTACTCCCTCCGTCCCATATTATAAGTCACCTTTTCGATTTGCACTTGCATTAAGAAATAAGGTAATTTTACCCTTATGCCCTTATTTAATGCTTATGACAACTTTGTAATAAATGATGAAATGTTAGATTTCAAAAATATAAATGCATTTGGATGACTATTTAAATTTTACTTTTTGGAGCCAAATTTTTTCACCAATTGATCCAAAAAAAATTAAAAATCAAGTTTTTCCCACCTCAATTTTCCTATATATTTTGTGTAAAATATTTTTTTATATTTTTATATATAAATTCTTAAAGCAAACATGACAACATCACAAAATATTCAAATTCCATTACTTCAAATTGATCTAAATTTTCCTGCTGAATCTGATGTTATTGATAATTAAATTAGACGACAAATGAATTTTAGTTCTAGTTCGACAAATCATTTGTTTTTTTTATTTAAATGGTGCATAACTCCTTTATTTGGATCTTAATTTTTCTCAATTAGGCCTTCACATGTTTTGGTTGAGTCTTCTATTTTTACATCCTTTGAACTTTTTGAAATGTCATTTTCCTTGATAAAATTTGTTGAAGTTTCAGCTTTCAAGATTATTTTTGAATTTTTTTCATCTTTTATTTTTAATTTGTTTGTTGATATTTTTTTTTCAAAATCAGATTTTATAGAATAAGTAGTGAATAAAAAAAGTAGTTAATTAATGAATGAAGTACTCTCCCAATGAAATTAATTACTTGTAGATTTCCTAGGTTAGTCAAAGTAAATATATTTTCAAGATTAATTAATTAATCAATCAAGGGTATAATGGGTAAAATATGGTAATTTATACATAAATTTTATAAAATGACATATATTGTGTTCCAACTATTTTTAAAAAGAGATGACTTATAATATGAGACGGAAGGAGTATAACGAAGGAATAAAAGAATGAAATAAAGATGAGAATAACAAATGCACCATGTGTTACACTTTGACTATGCTAACGTGAACTGCAACGTTCATCAGAAAGCAGCAAAGTGCATAATACCTATGGTCATTAATTGACCACTAAGTAATTAGGCACAAATGCATTCCGTTGTAGCAATGAAACGCCATAACTCCCACGTCCTCTATTCCATGTTAATTGTGGCAGAATGGCTATTAAGCCAATGACAAAATTATGTGAAACAAATTAATAATAAATAAATATTAAAATGCTCAAAAGACCAACATAGCCTAATAGAGACTGTTGACACGTGCAAACGAATAAAAAAGAGCATTAGATAGACTCTAGATGAACATCTTCACTTCTTCTACTCCACCAATACTTCCTCGGTTCATTTTAATTATCGTGTTTATTAAACATAACTTATTGTATTATAATTTATTTTAATAAATTAAGATATAATTGATTATTTTTATCGTTTTATTTAGTATAAAATTAAAAAAAATATTTTTTTAATTAATATTTTTAAAGGGACGTGTAGTGGCAAAAATTGGCAAATATCATTCACTGAAAGTAGGCATAATTAGAACTCCCACTTTCACGCTAACATTTTCTAAACCTAAGGCCTATGCTAAACCATAAATAAAGCCTATATGTATAAGATTATATTAAAGATTTATACTAATCAACTTACTCGTCACGGCGACGTTTAGTTGTTTTGTCTCTTTCAAAATACCTTCATTTCTCTTTGTATAATAATAATACAAGTATTTGTCACACAACAACTGAAGAAAAAAGTATTTCACACAACTTTTAAGACTTTGGCTCTTGAAACCCATTTCTCGATAATGTTTTCTGTAGATTCTTCTCACTTCTCAATTAGTTAGTATAATACTTTAATCGTAATTCTTTTATTAAATACTACTTAAACTGAGAAAAAAAAATATAATATGATATAATAACTTATTACAACTCAAAACCAGGATTTAGCTTGATTTAGTCTTTGTTAAGGTCTCTCGAAAAGATTTCCCCTTCCATCTATTTTAATTATAATTTCGAAACATCTTAAAAAACACAATAAGTTGGAATATGTATTTCTAAAAAGTTGAAAAGTATTTTTTATTTTACCTATTAGTGAAAATTGAAATGAATTTGCTATAGTCATGGAGTTAGAAATCGTATAATTGTAAAGAACATTTGCTTTTCGTCAATTATAATGTCTGTCCAATTAAAATATGTCTCAAATTTCAAAGCATACACCAACACTCTTATGATATGTGAATATCACGAGTACCACGAGACTTACAAGATAGCATCACGTTCCCTGCACTTCGACGTATGCTTTTTTTTAATACACCAAAGATTATATGCTAAAATTCAATTGCAGAGCCGTTGATATGAAGTATAAGTTATAGGAATCCAATTCATTTGGGGCTAATTACATGTTATTTCGAAGATTTTTTTAATTATAAAAAATTTAGATTTTGTATATTTCAAATATATTGATTGGTTGTCCGATACGTTGCAAATGATACATTACTTAATGGGAGAGATGTATCCGAAAGAGGATAAAGATGAATCCGAGGGGCATATGAATGTATCCATTACTTAATGGGAATGATGTATCTGAGAGGGGATAGAGATGAATCCGAGGGGTATAGGGACGTATCCGAGAGGATAGACAAGTATACAAGAGGGAATATGGATGTATCCGAGAGGAGATTTTTGTAATTTTTTTAAATGATAGAAAATTTTAGAGATTATAATATCTTAAGTTGTGTATTTATATAATTTTTCCTAATAAATGTCAACTGACATCTCATGTCCCTTTTATGCAATTACAATATATTTAATAAGCGAGATTATAAATTTTGAAATATTTATTAATGAAATTATATTGCTTATATTTTTTGGTAAAAACTATTTAAAATGATATTTATATTTAAATGTATATCTCAAATTTGAACAACAACTTCAATAGTAAAAAATGAATTTAAAAACAAGGGAAAAAGGACAAATATACCCCCGAACTATCGTAAATGATATGCAGATACCCTCCATCATACTTTTGGGACATTGATGCCTCTGCCATCCAAAAACTAGAGCATATATACCCTTTATACTAACAGACATACACGTCATAATCTTATCCATCAATTCGACATTTATTAAATATCGGATCGACGGATAAGATTGTGTCACGTATCCCTATTTAGTCTTCCGTTAGAGTGAAGAGCATATATGCTCTAGTTTTTTTACGACAGGGGCACCAATGTCCCAAAAGTATGACGGAGGGTATCTGCATATCATTTACGATAAATCGGGGGTATATTTGTCCTTTTTCCCTAAAAACAAATTATAAGCGTTTAAATATAACTTTGACTCCTAAGTTTTTGTCTTTTTCCCAATCCTACATAGTAAAAAACTTTAAGGGGTCGTTTGGTTTGAAAATGAGTTATGATGGGATAAAAATAAAAAGTTAAACTTAAACGATTTTTAAATTAAAAAGTAAAATGTATGGGAGGCCTACTTTTGATTTTAAACTTATTTTAAGTTATTTCAACCTAGTCAAACGCTTTTTAATTTATTTTTAACTATCTTTTAACTTATTTTAAATTATTTTAATATTTATCAGACAGTTTTAGAAGTTAAAAAAACTGACTTAACAATCATCTTTTTTCCTAACTTTGACCACTGACTATTCAAATCTTAATCAGTGGTCTTTGTGGATAATTTATGATGCAACAATGACATCAACATCATGTCACTGCCAAATTATTGTTATTGTTAGTATTATTTATTGAGATAAAGCGCGGGTCATTAAAATGCTCAAGTTACCTAGTGCAATCTAGGAAAAAAATGAGTTTAATAATAATGTTTAAAATCATTTATCAATTGGCTAGTTTTAGGAAGTGATAGTTAAATTCCTAATTCTATCGAAGAATACAATTATGGGAACCAAATTAGTACTATATTAGTCTAAACAAAATTCTATAATAATCCGTCAATTGTAATGGCTTTCTTATAGGCTATGATTTGACGCCGGCATGAAGCATATAAATTTTTTATTCCAGAAAACAACGATTTATACTCTATTGGAAAATATTATATTTTTACAATAAATTTTATGAAATTATTATATTTTTACAGTAATATTGGAAAATGAAATAAATAAATAGAAAAAAGGAAAATAATGAATTCTCGTTTTTCATTTCTAAAATAACAGATTATTTCAAGAAATTCGAATTCTAATAAAATATCTCTTTGATCCATTTTAAAGTTTTTTTTTTGTAATAAATGATGGATATTACTCCCACTTTTAATTGTCATGTCACATTTTTCGAAAGTCAATTTGACTAATTTTCATAGTTAAATTAGATTACATTAATTCAATATTTTAATCAAAAAATTTAGATATTCAAAAATTATACGAAAAGTACTATAAATTCCAATTTTTTTTGCATATCAATATGATGAAAAAATCTATCATAAAATGTTAGTCAAATTTATTATTGTTTGATTCTAAAAAATGAAACTATGACAATAAAAAGTAGACGGATGTAATACTACTCTCTCTAAAAGAATTTTTCCTTACTTAAAAGAGAAATAGAGAGCAATTTAATGAAGCAATCATTATAACTAATGCAAGTATTAGCTAATTGCTTTAATTAACGGGTCCATGTCCAAATATTCATGGAAAAACAAGTTTGCTGGATACTATTTTTCTAAAATTGGGAACACTTGCCAGGAAAATAAAAACAAAGCCAAAGAGAACAACACAAAATAAAACTAATCTTTTGTGCACTTGATAGTTGATGGAGGACACAAGTATTTAGATTTCAAAAGTAACCTCTCTTTTTTTTGGCTCTATATAATATGATAGTAATAATAAGTTAATAACAAAAAATTCTAGTCCAAATGTGATAATAAACCTTCAACGGAGCATCATTTTGTTATGCCTCTCCCCCATTATTTATATAATGCTAAACTTATCTTAGCCTCAAATTATAAGCAGTGTGACAACTTTTCTAGAAGATTTTTTCGTCAATTAAAGCTTGTGTAAGAAAAGAATATTAGATTCCGAATAGTGTAATGTTGAAGAGTTCTTACCCTTGTCTCCATAAATTTAAAATTTTCGAATCTAAAGAATTCCATTCACATTTCTAAATTTTCTCCTTATTCGTGCCATAAGGAACTATTCTAATATTCATTGAAAAAGTATCCAACACAACTAAAATAGTCAAATTTTGAAATGATACATCCTCCTTTTTGATTCCTTGTTTTTTTTTCCCAAGAATAAAAGATAAAAACTTAATTACTTTATTTCCATTTATTCTTTTTGAGTCAAAGTAAGAGTGTGAGTGTGTGACTCATACTTTAAGAAAATTAATTAATAGTAATATTAATAAAAGAAGTAATTTAAACTCAAGATTTTGCATTCCCTCTTTCTAACTCTTGTAATTAATTAGAGTAATAATATTAATAAAAGAAGTAATTCCCTTGTATTTATAGTACTACATCTTTTGTGATACTATATTGTAGTGGAGTACTAAATATTTTTATTATGCAATATTATTTTTGAGTACAAAAACCTTATCATTACTCTCTGCTTCAAGTTACTGTAACTCTTGTCTTGTTCTTCGCCATTAGAGTCCAATACTAGCTTCTTCTTTTTTCTAATGTGTGAACACTCTTCACGCTTTCAGTACTATTTCTTCTCCTTAAACTCTGCTTCGGTTACACTTGTAATCCATGCAAAAATTCCCCCCACCTCTTTCTTACTCTTATCTTCCCAACATTCAACCTCCATTTACAGATGTTTATGATTAATCGGTTCTTGCCTTTTTAAGGACTTGGAGGTAGGGGAGATTCATTCAGTCATCAATGGATTACATGAAGCTTCAATTTCTGATACTCGTTTGTTTTTTTCTCTTCATTGTTCCGGCGAGTTCATCGCCTCGGGATATCGCTATTTTACTCCGGGTCAAGTCCGGCCAACTCGATGACCCGAATGGGTTGCTTGATGATTGGAACGGGTCTGCTCCAAATGCGCCTTGCAGATGGAACGGGATTAAGTGTGATCGGAAAACCGGTCAGGTTGTGTCCATTGATTTTGCAAGTTTTGGAATCGCTGGTCGTTTTCCTGCTGATTTCTGCCGGATTTCGACTTTGCAGAAACTCAATCTGGGTGATAACAGTTTTGGTGAGTCCATTTCCTCTGACTCATGGTCACTCTGTTCGCATCTACACTTTTTGAATATTTCTTTAAATTTCTTTGTTGGCCGGCTGCCGGAGTTTATTACCAAGTTCGATAACTTGACCATCCTTGATGTTAATTCAAACAATTTCTCCGGTGAAGTTCCGGCGAGTTTAGGCCGTTTACCCAAATTACAAGTGCTGAATATAGCTAACAATCTCCTCAATGGTTCAATTCCCGAGTTCTTGACGAATCTTACCGAGTTGACTCGATTGGAAATTGCTGCAAATCCGTTTAAGCCAGGTCCATTGCCTTCCTCAATCGGCCGACTCGGTAAGCTTCGAGTTTTCTATGCTCGGTATGCGAACCTTATTGGAAATTTTCCAGATTCTATCAAAGACCTGAAATCTATTCAGAATTTTGATGTGGCAAACAACAATCTCTCCGGAAAAATTCCAGAAAGCTTCGGAGAACTCAAAACCATACAACAAATAGAGCTCTTTGGAAACCATTTTTCAGGCGAATTGCCGGACATGTTTTCCGGTCTTGGTTCTCTTTCCAGGTTTGACGCTTCTGAGAACAATCTCACCGGGAAAATACCTGAAACCCTTGCCCATTTGCCATTGGAATCTCTAAATCTCAATGATAACCAATTAGAAGGCGAAATTTCAGAAAATTTAGCTCTTAACCCAAATCTTAGTCAGTTCAAGCTTTTTAACAACAGATTTTCAGGTACTTTGCCTCAAAATTTTGGTTTAAGTTCAGATTTAGATGAGTTTGATGTCTCCGGCAACAATCTAAAAGGTTCTTTACCTCCCAACCTATGTTCTAGAAAGAAACTTAGGATTTTGAACCTGTTTGATAATAAGTTCAATGGGCCAATCCCAGAATCCTATGGGCAGTGTTATTCACTATCATATGTGCGTATCTATAACAATCAATTCTCTGGTGAATTACCAACTGGTTTCTGGGGATTTGATGGATACACATTTCTTGAACTGCGAAACAACAACTTTCAAGGTTCAATTCCAGCTTCAATCTCCAATGCTCGAGGCCTGACACAAATTCTTATCTCCGGCAACAAGTTCTCCGGGGAATTGCCAGCAGAAATATGCAATTTGGAAGAGGTTGTGATCATGGACATTAGCAAGAATCAATTATCAGGGGAATTGCCTTCGTGTATCACAAGATTGAAAACATTACAGAAGCTTGATCTTTCACAAAATAGGATCAAGGGTCAAATTCCCAAATCAGTTAGTTCTTGGAATGACCTGACTGAATTGAATTTAGCTAACAATCAATTGACAGGTGAAATTCCTGGTGAGCTTGGGACGTTACCGGTCTTAACCTACTTAGACCTTGCCACAAACTTGCTTTCTGGCGAAATTCCATCTGAGCTGAGCAAGCTCAAGCTCAACAAATTCAATGTATCAAATAACAGGCTGGAAGGGAAAGTTCCACTTGGGTTTGATAACGATTTTTTCGTCTCAGGTTTACTGGGCAATCCGGATCTTTGTAGTCCGGATCTTAAGCCTCTGCCCCAATGCCGAAGACCCAAAAGTGTAAGCTTGTACTTGGTGTGTATTTTATCAGCTTTTGCCTTCATACTTGTCGGGTCACTTGTTTGTGTCTTACTCAAGGCCAGTAAGCTGCTACCAATCCGTAGCAAGCGTAAAAGTGTGTGGAGAATTACTGCATTCCAACGCGTCGGTTTCACAGAGAGAGATGTGTTAGATGCACTGATAGAGGAAAATCTCATTGGAGCTGGTGGGTCGGGTCGTGTGTACCGGGTCAAATTGAAAAACGGACAGATGGTAGCAGTGAAGAAACTTTGGGCGGCTAAACGGGAAAGAGAATCCGAGGAGGTGTTCAGGTCTGAGGTGGAGACATTAGGGAGAGTCCGGCATGGAAACATAGTCAAATTACTATACACTGGCATTGGTGATGACTTTAGGATATTGGTGTACGAATACATGGAAAATGGAAGCTTAGGAGATGTATTACATGGGGAAAAAGGTGGCTTGTTATTGGATTGGCAGAGGAGATTTGCCATAGCAGTTGGAGCAGCTCACGGATTGGCCTATTTGCACCATGATTCTGTTCCAGCAATAGTGCACAGAGATGTTAAGTCTAATAACATTTTGTTGGACGAGGATTTCAGGCCCAAAGTGGCTGATTTTGGGCTAGCTAAGGCAATGCAACGGGATGCTGAGGAGAGTGAACAAGCCATGTCCCACATTGCTGGTTCCTACGGCTACATTGCACCTGGTAAGCTTAAATTCCTTATTGTTTTTCACCATTTATTTTAGGTCCAGTGACTGTTAGAAATTTTCTAGTCTTGTTAGAAATTTATTTGCCAATAAAAAATGTTGAAAAAATCTAGTGCTAAGGAGACTATTTAAAAAAATAAAATATTGAACCAAGATAGGCATAAATGAAGTGGTATGGACAGCAGGAATTCATATGCTAACCTCTACTTGTTTGGGATTGGGGCCTAATTATTGTTGTCGTTCAACTTTTTTGTTTACTTGTTGTGAAAAGATATTTAATATCTTGCGTTTGGCATACCAAGGACATCCAAAAATAGTTTTGTGGAAGTTTTGGTTAACTTCACATACTATCTTAAAATTTTGATTTGATTTGATTTGAAATTCTTTTATATGAAGCCAGAGAAGATTTTACGAGATGATTCAAACATATAAGTAGATTGGAAACCTTAATAATATCCATTTAATTGTAGCATCTAGTTTCATTCCTCTAACTGGACGTTGTTTCTGAAGTCTGCATATTCTTGTTTGGCTTGCTAATGCTTGATTATATGTTTAACAAGGGGATTTGTCAAAGTAAAATCAAAGAATGATTGGGCACCCCATTTTTGAAGTCTGCATGACTATTTAGTTTTAACTACCTGTAATATTTAATCCTGAGTTTCGTTTGGGTTTTGTCAAAGTAAAATCAAAGCATAGTAGGGCGCTCCTTTTTCTGAAGTCGGCATGACCATTTATTCTACACCGGTAGTAATATTTAATTCTGAGAGCACATCAAATTATTGAATGATTTTGTCACCCAATGTTTGTTACACAGTCCAGATTTGTTTGAAAGAATAAAAAATAGGAGGGTCATGTGTGTCCTGTCACCTAGCATTTGTTAACATATTCAAGATTTGATCTACAAGAATAGGATTGAAAGAGACATGTGCCTAAGTATTGTTACTTATTTATCTAATTTGTCGATATCTTAAATTCTATTTACTCCCATAAGTCCTCTTTGATTGGACATACAGTTTCATGTGCCCTTCCTTTGCAAATCTGAGAGAATACAGAAACCAATATCCTTGATGGAAATTTTTTGATGGCCTTTTGATACTAGAAAACATTCCGGTTGCAATGACAAACAGTTTGTTAAGTTGATCTTGGCTACTTAACGATTAGGAAGATGCTAAATATCTCATGGGATGGCACATGTGTTATCCAAGGTTTTCAGCTGCACGTTTAAACTTAACCTCGATTCCTTTGTTTCAATTGCAGAATATGCATACACTCTGAAGATCACTGAGAAGAGTGATGTTTATAGCTTTGGTGTGGTACTGTTGGAACTAATAACTGGTAAAAGGCCTAATGACTCCTCTTTCGGAGAGAACAAGGACATTGTCAAGTGGGTGTTAGAGGTTGCAACATCGTCTAAGAAAGATGAAGGAACTGGCCATATTGTTACGTGCGCAAGTGGTATTCTTGATTTGAACCAGCTAGTTGACCAGAGAATGAATCCATCTGCAAGCAATTATGCAGAGATTAAAAATGTTTTTGATTTGGCTTTGCTTTGCACTTCAGCATTGCCTATTAATAGGCCCTCCATGAGAAGAGTTGTTGAGTTGCTGAAGGGTATCCCCTCCGCTCGCCCTAAAACAACCCATTAGCTTTTCACAGTTTCAACATGTCCTTGCTCAAGTAACTTGATACTATTGTAAACTGTAAAAGAATGTGTGAAATTAGGTGTGTTTAGGTCTGCTTAATAGGTCGATTTAGTTTGCTTGCTGTGGTTTAACAAGTACCTTGTTAGATACTCCAGTACTACACAGAGTAGCTTAACTAAAAGTTTGCTGACCCTGTAAAACTCATGTTGTAACGACTAAACCTTAGAGTTTTTGTTGCAATATATGAACTTTACTATCATATACAAGTATTCTATTCTGTATCCATGAATTAATTTTTGTTGGAATTTGATGAGAACTTCTATGAACAAATACAAAATGAAATTTATCCACCCAAAGTCAAAAGTTGGAATATTCCTTCTTTCTGATCTATTTTTCCAACGTGCAGAAGATTTCAAGATATTTTAAAAAAAATATTTGTTGATGGAAAAAAATAAAAATGACAGGTAATATGAATTTGTTTCAAAATACACAAAAATATTTCCTCATTAAAAAAAAAACCAATTCTGTGTGTCCGTTAACTTTAGACATTGTCCCTCCATTTATTTATGATGTCTCCGTAGAATCAGAGAAGAAGCGGAGGAGCAGAGCAAAGCATTCAAATTCTGGAGATCATCGGAAGTCTTCATAAAGAGCTTCTTCATTGTTCTACTGCTCGCTCATTCTGCAAAAAACATACCATTAAAAAAAACACAGACAAAAAAGAGAAAGATGAGGGAATGCATATCCGTTCACATTGGTCAAGCCGGTATTCAAGTCGGCAATGCTTGCTGGGAACTTTATTGCCTCGAACATGGCATCCAGGTCCTCTCCATTTCTTTAAGTTTTCTTGAATAATGTTAATATGTACATCTTTCATCTGGTGTACGTCGAGAAAAATTCCTTTCAATAAAAAAAAAAAATTCATTTTTCTTAGCCAATTAACTCATGATGGAGTATTTGTTCTTAATGAAAATTATACAAGTGTGGAACTAATCGGTTCCTGTCTTTTTATATCTTTAAGAAATGAGTGAATCATACCGTCAATTAGTTTTTTCTCATCCCATAATGTATCCTGAATTATTTGTGTGTTTAATAGCCGGACGGCCAGATGCCAGGAGACAAGACTCTTGGAGGAGGTGATGATGCCTTCAATACATTTTTCAGCGAAACCGGCTCAGGGAAGCACGTTCCTCGTGCTGTTTTTGTTGATCTTGAGCCCACTGTTATTGATGAAGTGAGAGCTGGACCATATCGCCAGTTATTTCACCCTGAACAATTGATCAGTGGCAAAGAAGATGCAGCGAACAACTTCGCACGAGGACACTATACAAGTACACATTCTGCACCTTATTCAATTGTGCCCTCATTTTGAACTTGTGATGTAACTCTTGAGAGTTCTATTTTGTTTTTCTTTACCAGTTGGAAGGGAGATAGTTGATCTTTGCTTGGATCGAATCAGAAAACTCGCAGACAACTGCACTGGTCTGCAGGGTTTTTTGGTCTTTAATGCTGTTGGTGGAGGCACTGGTTCTGGCTTAGGTTCACTTCTATTAGAACGTTTGTCAGTGGACTATGGTAAAAAATCCAAGCTTGGGTTTACTGTGTATCCCTCTCCTCAGGTATCAACCTCTGTTGTGGAGCCATACAATAGTGTTCTGTCAACCCACTCCCTATTGGAACACACAGATGTTGCTGTCCTGCTTGATAATGAAGCCATTTATGACATTTGTCGTCGATCCCTCGACATTGAACGTCCCACCTACACCAACTTGAACCGATTAGTGTCACAGGTATTGGCACATTTACAACTCCTCCATTTTGTAATGGCTCAAGCCTAACTATAAAGGTTTTGGGGTCCAGCTTTTGGGGCCAGAGCAGACAATACCTCGTCAGTTGAACCGTTTGACCCTTGTATGATTTTGTTTCTCTTAACAATGTAATGAGTTTTCTAACTTCTAATCAGGTGATCTCATCTCTCACTGCTTCTTTGAGGTTTGATGGAGCTTTGAACGTTGACGTGAATGAATTCCAGACTAACCTGGTCCCATACCCAAGGATCCACTTCATGCTTTCGTCTTATGCTCCAGTTATATCTGCTGAGAAGGCTCACCACGAACAACATTCCGTGGCAGAAATCACCACAACTGCTTTTGAACCAGCTTCTATGATGGCCAAGTGTGATCCTCGTCGTGGCAAGTATATGGCGTGCTGCCTAATGTATCGAGGGGATGTGGTTCCTAAGGATGTGAATGCTGCTGTATCCATTATCAAAACCAAGCGTAGCATTCAATTTGTTGATTGGTGTCCAACAGGCTTTAAATGTGGAATCAATTACCAGACCCCAACCGTTGTCCCCGGAGGTGATTTGGCCAAGGTACAGAGAGCAGTGTGTATGATATCCAATTCCACTAGTGTTGCTGAGGTTTTCTCTAGAATCGATCACAAATTTGATCTAATGTACGCGAAAAGAGCGTTTGTTCATTGGTATGTTGGTGAAGGCATGGAGGAAGGTGAATTTTCTGAAGCCCGTGAGGATTTAGCTGCACTTGAGAAAGATTATGAGGAGGTGGGTGCTGAGTATGGGCAAGGTGAAGAGGGTAGTGAAGGAGAAGAATACTAATTAATGAGTGAGAGCATGATGGATCATTAGATGTTTTTTCTATACGCTTAATATTTGTAAAAAGAGATCTCTCCACTTTATACATGTACATGCTAAATTTCATTATCTCATAACTATACAACTTTTCATTGTGTAATAATACATGATTTTTTTTGAAAGATAAAAGAAGTGTGATAATGATGAGATCTTATAAAATGAAATGTTCTTTCGGTCTACCAGACTTGTAACAAAATGAAAAAATATCTGAGGATATTGCTCAGAGATTGAACAAATTTAGAAAAAAATAAACAATATTCAATCTTTCTCCAGATATCTGGTTATCAATTTCTTTCACATGCCCTCGACTTCTGTTAGTTTGTGCTTGATTTGGCCTTTCGAGTTACGCAATTAATTAAGGGTTAATTAATTACTCAGCCAAGATCTTTTATCAAGAACATTGGGCAACTCATCTTGAAGAAGAACTGCTTTACTTGATCACCTTGACTTTGAGAATGACAATAGTTTTGACATCTTGATTTGTCGAATATCAAGAATTTATAAAATATAAGTCTCTTAAACGGAATATGTGTCTTTTTCTTTTATTATTATAAATGTGAGCTATCATATTTTGTTTTGCAGTTCTGCAAAAATTGAGTTTGGTAAAATTGTTTTTAAAATTTCAAATTAAATTTGTTTGGAGCTATTAAAAAATAACTTTTTGAGAATTACCAAAACCAGCTTTTATTTTTAAAACAAAAAAACAAAATAAAATTCTGCAGATCTCTATTTAAAAAAATTGTCAACAAACGACACCTTAAACTTCGTCAACATTCCAATAAGGCTCATATATACCGGACCTTAAAAAGACTTTGCACATGCGAGAAAGTAAAGCGTGAGAACTTGGTTAATAATAATAACAGAGGCGAAGGGCACACAAACGGAAAAGTCAATCCACCATCACAGAGAACAAGAAAATCCCTAAATGGCGACGGCGATGTTCAGATCTAGTATTCGCTCCGCCCTCCGCGGCCGCGCTCCTCGTGTAACACCGGCTCCCAAGAGGACTTTCTCTTCTCACGCCTCCGTCGAAGAAGAGGCCCGTATGTAATCTTTATTCATTCTCAATTTGGATTAGGGTTTCTTCATTTGTGCTTGCATTAAATCCGATTTCTAATCCTTAATCTACAGCTCTCTGTTTTCTTGATGCGTTTCTCTAGATCTTGTGTTGCGTGCATATTGTATTTACATTTTCTTGAAATAGGACAAGTCATTAGTATAAAATGGGCCTGAGCGGAATTGATATAACGATCCGAACTAGTTTGGGATTGAGGCATAGTAGGTTCGTTTTTCTTGAAGTGATTAAATTGAACGTGTATCTTCGATTTCTGTTGCCAGGGGAAGCTTCTAAATGGGAGAAAATCACTTACGTTGCAATAATATCCAGCACTATTCTTGCAGTGGTTAATCTCTCCAAGGGTCATCCTCACAGTGAAGAGCCTCCTGTAAGCTTTGTCAATGAATTTGTTTTACTCTCTTTGATGTCAATAATCTTAGTTTTCTTTTTTTTTTTTGTATTCAAAAGTATGTTCACGTGTCTATCTATCCATTTTCAGATGCAGATGTTAGGTTAATTTTAGAAATTCTTATTGGTTTTGTCTATCAGAGGTTATGCACTTGTTTCTTTTCAAGTAGTGGAAATAATTGTTTGATCCTTCATTCCACATAATACCTAAAAGCAGGATAAATAAGTGCAATGTGTAGAAATATATCACATATTCATAATGAACGGTCATAAACAAGGTTTAAGCAGCTGGGAAATTTTACCAACTCTATTGCAAGGGAGATGTTTTAAGGCGTTTAACATATTATATTCAAATTTCAAGAGGAAAATTGTGACAGAACTCGTTTTCTTTATAACTTCATGATGAAGAATCTCATTCATTTCCTGAGAAAATAAAATACTATGAATAAGCTTGTGTGTGCTTGAGATACTTATAATTAAGAAAGTAATTAAAATTTAAATAACTATTGAACCAAGATATGAATCAACAATAGAAGACAGAGTGCTTCAATATATTAGAGGTGGAAGGAGTAGGAAACACTAAGGAAGGAGTGGCAGTTAGAGAATAGGAGGACATCAATATATTTGGTAAAATTTCCATTAGTTTCTTGATAGGTCAATGTAAAGGGTAAAGTATTTATGTGATAATTGACTTATGTTTTATATAAGTGGTCGTTGAAGAAAATATTTAAATAGTAGTTGAGAAGGCTAAATGACGGAAGATAGTTCTTATGTATTAATTTGAATTCTTGAACCAATGGAGGAGTTATAGGACTATTATTATGAATGGTTTGATCATTTTTGTGATGTCCCAAAATGGAATTTTTCATATAATTGGACTGGAAATGAGTAGTAAGGGAGTTTTGAAGAATTAGTCATCGTATAGAAATGTTTACTAAAAGCTGGACTTTTGAGAAGCGAACATCTAATTTCAATCCTTGGCATTTTGGCTATTTTGAGATTGCATAGAGGGGAATGTATTGATTTTTTTCAAAATGATAGTAACACGAGTGAAGTGTCTCAATCTATTTACTTCAAGATGACACCATGGAAGATTGTTTTGATGTTACATCTAATTTTTATGTCCTTCTGCTTGCAGGCTTACCCATACTTGCACATTCGCAACAAGGAGTTTCCATGGGGTAATTATGTGAAAAGTCATTTTCTGATTTTCTCTCTCAATAATTTCATGTTTACGGACTCATGCTTGGTGGTTTGACTGTATCTGACCTTTGATGGTAGCAATGCCGTTACCAGCATTCAGCACTTGTTTGATAAGAAGAGTTTTACTGATGTATTACCTTTTTTTTTTTCCTATTGGGGTTAAAAAATGTTGCAGCATGCTTTCAGTGGTACTGAAGGGGTTGGCGATGTTCTCCTTATTGAATACCTGATAGTAGTGCGGCTGGTTTTACATGATCCTTTTTCCCCTTGGAAAATGATGCTAAAGGTTTAAGTAATTGAGCATAAGAACATTATATGTTATTATGTTAGTGTATTATATGCATCATTTGGAATAAAGTTAGCAGGAAGAAAATTGCTTGACTCTTAGAACGAGATACAGAAACTGCAATTATTCCCTTGATGTCCCCTAATCTATTTTGGAATTGATGATATTTGCTGCAATAAGTTAAGAGGCAGGTAATTCGTTTCAACCCATATATTTATGTGGCCTGGTGGTGTTGGCAACTTGGGCAGATAATGCAATGAGTGAATTTCTCTTCTAGTTTAGTCTGTTGTGAAAAGAAAGTCAGAAGTTGAAATCAGAATTTTCATGTTCTGCTGCATATGCTTTATCTGTTGTTTTGCTGGTTGATATTCAAAAGCTTCGAGTGCCTGTGCTAAAGGCCTCATTTTTAGTGTAAACATGATGTTGCATATTTGTATTATTTTAATTGTTAATTCAGGGCCCATAGCATGTTGTTGTACACTTTCTAGGATATATACTTATTTCTGATGTTGAAATTTCCATGTTTGCCATATTTTGTGCATGCTTTTAGATCTGCTACCTGCTTAGGCAATGTTGTAATACCATTTTCTCTGGCCTTTGGTGAATGCAGGTCCAGATGGCCTTTTTGAGTCCAAGCACCATTGAAACTGCACGGTTTCTCTGTGAAGGCATTTAAATAATTCCTGTCCATCTGCGAGTATCATCATCACATTTGTTGTGTGAAAGCTGTTGAATTTTCATGAGATGTCTTCTGGTGGTTCTTTTCAGTCTAAGTAACTATTGCCTTCACTTTGGCGTATCTGTATTTTGCAGTATACTCTTGCTTCTTACAAAGTGATTTTTAAAGAAATAAGAATTGAGGGATGATTAAGTCATACCAGTTATTCTTTTCAACATAGTTACTCTTAAATGTCCCATTCTGAATGTCTTAATGCATTTGTATCAACTACTTGAGATATTGTTGACATATGGGGTTATATTTCTTCATCTTTTCATTTGGGGTCTGATTAAATATGGATTTGTGCCGTGAAGTCCCACATTGGGGGTAAATCATTCCCTGTCTTAAGCATCTTTGTGCCAAGGGGGGATTCGTGCTTATTGGTACAATATAAGGGATGGATGTGATTATTTTGGCTGACCAAGCCCTCCGTTGAATGTGCTACAATACCCTATTTGCCAAAAAGATTCTGATAACTAGTTTAATATCTCAAATAGTACCACTAGTAACAGATGTGGCATTTTCAGTGACAGATGTGGTTTGTAATTGCTCAAGGACGGTCTTTGGTGACCATTACTTTACTATGTCCTGTAATCTTTTCCTGGGAAATTCATTTAGGTGACGTTTGGGAGTAATTTGAAAAAAAAAAAATCCACATAAAATGCAGAAATTTTGAATTTTTCTTTTTTCACTTTAACACTTGACATAAATCATTGCAAGGTTTGATTTGAAATTTCATACAAGCATAACTAATAGCCCAATATGTTGGTGTTGAATGAATGTGTTAATTTATGATGGATAGAATGTGGAATAAGAATACGGGGATTAATCTATGCATAACTTAGGAAATATTTAGGAGAACAGAGATCTTTTCCGCGGCTTAGTTTTTAGTACCATCTCTGTATCTCTATTTAAACGCATAAATAGAAAATTTATCATCTGTAAGGATGAAGAATTTTAAAATTGACAATCTTCCGAGTCTTCTATTTAATGGGACGACGAATCTCTATGATTTATAACAGTCACCAATCAAATGAGAAAAACGACATTACCATTTTGTAGAAGTCAATTTGTCTTGCTTGTTAGAGGTATTTACAAGAAAGTGTCAACCGATCTTTTTTTTCCTCAGATACTACTCTACCCTTATAATGGTGAGAATGATTATAATTGACTAATCAGATGCTTTTGGCAATATGTTCCAAAGATGAAGAAAACTTTTATCATTAATAATGCACGAAAAATTGCATGTTTAGACATGCAGATACACGTTTATGGGATAGAGATGAACAAGTAACTGAGTTCTGCGCAACATCAAACTATATATTTGTCGCATGATGGCTCTTCGGAATCGACAGGCAAGCAAACCGAAGTTATCTCACTTTCATATTTGCCTTAAAAGACTTTGAAAAAGGCAGCAAGAAGAAAGAATGTGAATAAAACCTTGGCGTAAAAATAGTACTACTACTACGTATCTATGTTACTCTGCTGTAGCTTCTTCATGACTGTTCCCCTCGCTTCCTGTCTGTGGCAATGTTCCCAGATCAGTACGAGCCTCTGTCTCTTCTCGAGGAATCGCAGAATCTGTCGACTCGACTTGCTTTTGCTGGTTATCATCAGGTTTGTTATTTGAGGTGGAAGAATCAGTTAATTTGGGGTCTGTCTCATCATTGTCATTTGAGGGATTTATTTTGTTCTCAGAGCCTGTATCAGAATTAGTATCTGATTTCTGGTTCGCCTCATTTTGATCATTCCCACCTCCTGTTGACTTCTCAGTTGCACCAGCTGTTACAGAGTTTCCATTTTGGTCAACTGTATCAGACCCCTTTGAACTTGTTACTGATTCTTCATCTGCCGAGGAGTTTGAATCTTTTTTCTCAGACTGCTGCTCATTTGGATCGTTCTGTGTGCCATCACCGACAAAAACAGCTTCCTTAATTGAGTTGTTCTCATTTTGTGTGGATTGAGAGGCAGAACTGTCATTTTCCTGCTGCTGTTTGTTGGCATCATTGGTTCCTTCTGCAAGATTGGAGTCCTCGCCGGAGTTGTTCTCATTTTGTGTAGTATGAGCGACAGAACTTTCATTTTCCTGCTGCTGTTTGTTGGCTTCATTGGTTCCTTCTGCAAGATTGGAGTCTTCACCAGAGTTCTTCTCATTTTGTTTGGTATCAGAAACAGAACTTTCCTGTTCCTGCTGCTGCTTATTGACATCATTGGTTTCTGCAGCCAGATTGGAGTCATTACTAGAGTTGTTCTCATTTCCTTGCTGATGTTCATTAGCTTTGTTGGTTCCTACTGCATGATCTGAGTTATCACTAGAGTTATTCTCATTTTGTATGGTATGAGATGCGGAGTTTTCATTTTCTTGCTGATGTTCATTGGCTTCATTTGTTCCTGCTTGATTGGAGTTATCATTACTGTTGTTTTCATTTTGAATGGTTTCAGAGGCAGAATTGTCAGTTTCTGTCTGCTGGCTAGTGGCTTCATTGTTTCCTGCTGCAGCATTAGAACTGCCCTCAGTGTTGCTTTCATTACTCACTTCTCCTACAGAATTTGTATCTGCAGAGCTATTTTGTTCAGAATCCAACTTATTTTTCTTTTCTTGCAACTCATCTACTCCCTTCTTGGATTCCTCCTCATTATTCAAGGCTACATTACCATCTCCTTCTGTACCAGTCATGTTTTCAGAATCTGAAGTTTCTTTGACCAATGACCTCTCTTCCTTGCCACTTTCCACTGTTGAAGCCTCATTAGTCGTATCAATCTCATCATGAACCTTATCATCTGATGAGCCAGATTCTTCAGTTTTGCCTTGGTTCTCTTCCTTCTCTTTGCTGGCTTCATCAATCTCTCTGCTGTCTCCCTCATTCTTCTCTTCTTTACTCTCGTCATTCTCTTTTACTTTCCCTTCATTACTTTCTTCCAATTCCACCGACTTCTTGTCACTTTCATTTTCAACTACTTCTTCACTTCTATTTATAGAGGTTTCTTCACTTCCACCCTCTTCACTTTGTGCCTTCTCTTCTTTCAAATCAGTTCCCGCATCAACATTTCCCTCAGTTCCCTTCTCTTCACTTTCACTGTCATTGTTCTCTTTAACATCCTTGACTTCCTTTTCTAATCCCTGATCCTTAGTTTCTTCACCCTCAACGTCACTTTGCTTTACCTGATCTTTTTCACTATCTTCTTCTCTGGTTTCATTAGTTTCACTGTTGTTGGTATTCGTGTCAGTGGCTTCCTCATTACTCTCACCTTTGCCATCTTCAGTGTTCTCTTTGCTTTCTGCTTCAACATTTGCTCCACCCACTTCTTTCTCCTGGATTTTTTCTGTCCCTGTATCCTCATCCACTGAATCCCCTTTATGCTCACTATCCTCCGCTGATTTTTCTAGATCATGGTCATGCTCCTCCACTTTGGTGTCATCATCAAAACGCTTAAGCTCATCTTCCTCTGTCACCTCCTTCAGCTTCTCATCATCAATATCTACTTCCTTCTTTTGAGGTAGGAGGTCCTTCCTTCCAAACCTTATAGCATCATTGTCAGTTTGTACCTTCTCTGAGGCACTTGTGTTTTGTTCAAAAGATGCTTTCTTGCTACGTGAGTGCTGGACCTGGTAAAGCAGCCAGATACAAACACCGACAAGTACACATATCTGAAGAGCATGCTTCACCTTGAAACCTTTATTTCTCTGTTGGTTTCTACGCGGCGAGTACTTGAACATGATGATATTCTTTTAAACCAACCACAGCTCTAAAAAAAGATCCAAAAAGAGGTGCAATTTAGGGGCTTGTGCCAAAGAGAACCCACAAAAAACACTAAAGTTAGCTTGACAGAATACTGACATATGTCATGAGAATATCACCAAATTGGTATATCTAAACAAAACAAAACAACAATACTGCTTTACAGAGGCCATTGTAGACAATGTTAGATAATCAAATCGACTTAGTTAAACTAAAGATTGGTTACTTTCTGTATCTGAGTTACTACTACTTCCTTACTTTCATCCAGATCTAAACAGTGGCCGGAGGAGCTAACAAGATTCAACAACATATGCTGCAATAAGTTTGGCAGATGCCAATGAAAAAAGGTAAGGATTCAAGAAATTGGTCATATCAGATACACATGTCTGAATATTATCCTTGAATCAACAAGCAAGTTCTCAATCATTTATTCAACTCAAGATAACCCCCAACATGAGACACAAATAGGGAATCATTTTAGCACAATTCATTGAACAGTGGATGTGTTACATAATTTAAAATCAGGTTCTATTTTAACATAATCAGGTTCTATCAAGCACATAAACTATTAATGAAGAGTGGCAGGCAATTGAAACTGCAACAATTGAAGCACATACAGAAATACAAACACATTGTTTTCAAAAGATCTGCATTTGTCAATATGCGTAGAACAGCAAGGATAATATATCCTAACCAACTATTCAAAACAACCTAAAAATTTGATATCTTTCCACAAAGCTAAAAGAGAAAAAGGTATACCTGATACACTAATAGAAGGGAGTCTCTGAGTCTGGATGCACGATCCCAATGGTAATGAAGTAAAAAGTTGGTAACTTTATAGGCAAATTTGGTCAATGATTAGAATAGAAGAAAAGGTGCAATAGTAAGATCCTTAAACCGCAAACTTAGTAATAATATAACAATAATATGCTTCTAATACTGGAACCCCATTAACAATATTGTGTGAAAAAGGCAAAGGGAAAAATGGTTTAAGAGTTTTATGGGTGACAAGTAGTTTTTGTAGAGGTTGAATCAAGAACTATCAAAAGAGGTGAAGATGTGACCTTTTCTGTTTCCTTTTTTTAGTTTCAGATCAAGATCCAGTTTTTCTCACTTTATTTGGAAACCACACATAATTCCCCTCCTTTTGTATAATTTAAACATCTGTAGCGTTTACACTTGGGATCTCTCCTCCTCATCTCCTAATTCTGCGAAAAACGACGTCGTTATAAGTAGTTAGGTTGTCGTTTTAGTGAATTAAATTTTAGTGTAAAGCGGAGAAGATGCCACGTGCCACCGAATGAAAAAAAATAATAAGGCGGTCTGCGTCGGTGAACCGGTGACTTCGGTGTTTATTTATTTTGTGATAAGAAAACAAACCGCTGAGTTAGAAATCAGCGAGTTTTGAAATCATGTTTTCGAAGTTTCTAACGACAGCGTTGCGGCGCACTGTGCCTAAACCCTGCCATGGCACCCGCCGTCTCCGCCTTTTCTCCACGGCGGCAGCGGCGGTTGGAGAACCGTATGAAGAGGATACTACAGGTATTACTATGAAAGGTGTGAAAATATCCGGCAGACCTCTATACCTAGATATGCAGGCAACTTCTCCGATGGATCCTAGGGTTCTTGACGCTATGCTTCCTTATCATATCTCCCGTTACGGAAATCCTCATTCCCGAACTCACTATTACGGGTGGGAATCGGATCAGGCCGTTGAGGCGGCCAGAGCCCAAGTCGCGACCCTAGTTAAAGCTTCTCCAAAGGAGATAATTTTCACCTCAGGTGCTACTGAGTCCAATAATATCTCCGTCAAGGGAGTTCTGCACTTCTATAAAGATAAGAAGCGACATGTTATTACTACTCAAACGGAGCACAAATGCGTTCTGGATTCTTGCCGTCACTTACAGCAAGAGGGCTTCGATGTAACTTACCTTCCCGTTGAGTCTGATGGACTTGTTGACCTGGAGAAGCTTCGGGCTGCAATAAGGCCTGATACGGGGTTGGTATCAGTTATGATGGTGAACAATGAAATTGGTGTGATTCAGCCTATGGAGGAAATTGGGAAAATTTGCAAAGAATTTAATGTTCCTTTTCATACTGATGCCGCACAAGCGTTGGGGAAGATTCCAATTGATGTGGAGAAGATGAACATAAGTTTGATGTCGTTAAGTGGGCATAAAATTTATGGGCCAAAAGGTGTTGGAGCTTTGTATATGAGGCGTAGGCCAAGGATTAGGGTTGAGCCCCAGATGAATGGGGGTGGACAAGAGAGAGGGATTAGGAGTGGGACAGTACCTACTCCGTTAGTGGTAGGGTTTGGGGCAGCTTGTGAACTTGCAATGAAGGAAATGGAATATGACGAACAGAGGATTAAAGCTTTGCAGGAGAGGTTACTGAATGGTATAAGGTCCAAGATTGATGGGGTTGTTATAAATGGAAGTGTTGAAAGGCGTTATGCTGGGAACTTGAACTTATCTTTTGCATACGTGGAAGGTGAGAGCTTGTTGATGGGGCTGAAGGAGGTTGCAGTGTCAAGTGGAAGTGCGTGTACCAGTGCAAGTTTGGAGCCCTCCTATGTGTTGAGGGCGTTGGGAGTTGAAGAAGATATGGCCCATACATCAATTCGATATGGAATTGGGAGGTTTACTACTGAGCAAGAGATTGATCGTGCGGTAGATCTTACAGTCAAGCAGGTTGAGAAGTTGAGGGAAATGAGCCCACTCTATGAAATGGTTAAAGAGGGCATTGATATAAAGAGTATACAGTGGGCACAACATTAGATTGATTGTTACACGAGCATTTGGAATGAAGTCGATCGTCCAGGTTGTTCAGAATATTTAATACATGTTCTTGAGCTTCAAGGCTATTTTTATGAGTTGGGTTTCTGCAATAAGATGTACTGTCGTTGACTGTAAGTTAACGCTGTAGTTGTGTATGATATAGCCGTTGAGTTGCTTTAGTGACAGGATGTAGCATCTATTTTGGTAAAAATGATGGGTGTTTCTGCCCTTGGATTTTTGTTTCTAATATTCTGCTTGTGACCATTGAAATGCTTATATGATTTTGACCCAATTGTGTTTGCATGATTATGTTAGGAAAGTTTATGGTGTTACTGATTATGTTAGGAAAGTTTATGGTGTTTCTGATTATGTTAGGAAATAATTTTGGCTGTATTTACTGCATTCAATGATCTGCACTCGCGACCTCTACTATACACGTCAGGATATGAAAAGATTGGACGATTGCCTGTGACATATCTAGGACACATATATCATCTTGTCGTGGTTTGAACTCTACAGGGTAATGTGCTTTGAGGAAAAATATCAAGGGTACGCAGAATGAAATTCGCTTGTACTCTTTACCTATGCTGCCTTGCAGAATATGGGAGGGCACTTGCCTTGTTTCCCTCATTTCTGTTTGCTTGATGCCATCTTTGTTTAAGGTCCTTCCTTTCTAGTTAGTTTTGTCATCACAACTGAATGCTGTGAATTAGTGCTATCTGGTTATATGACAAACTAATCTGAAGGTTGCACATTTGAAGATTCCAAGATCTTATTCATGGCAATGAACGCCTTAATTAGGGTATTGAATTCTATTTATTTTTTGTGTGTTCCTGCTATTTCGAAGCTCTTCATGATTGACGTCTTACAAGGGATTTTCTGGTACCACCCACATATTTGATGTCACGGGCTATTAGGGGAGTTCTTAGGATTTCCTTTTTTCAAGTCATTTCTGGGAGTCATGGAGAGACTGAGATTGATGGAATCATGGTCTATTTTACTACCTTCTCCCCCTTTCCTGTTAATCTTGTTTACCAAAAAGATTGTACTGTTAAATTTGTATGAGGTCATAGACAGCGTCTTAGTTTAACCCGTTAGGTTCGGTTATTAGCGGGATGATAATTAGTAAAAATGATATAATGATAACAAAGCAAATAAAAAGGTAGTTGTATGAAGCTTTTGAGCTTTGATGATGTGGGTGAGCACTGAATCCGGCATTGTTAGCTTCAATTCCGAGAACGACTTAGTGAAATCAATGCTATAAGACAAGGACTTAAGTGCTATAGATTACAAAGATTAAGCATAAGGCAATAAAAAGGCTCCACCCAAACCCTAGCGTACCATGACCAATGGATGATGTCTACGTGGAAATGTGTTAGTGGTGTTAATCAATATTCCTCTGTCGGGCTCAAGCTATTTGTATCTGTCCTTTTGGCTACGTCATCGGGGCATGAGTCCTTCTCTACTCTTCGGATCGCGTGCTTTTGGTTTGTTCCGATGATAACCATTCGTATGGCACCTGGAACTCTTTGAATGGCTCACTTCTCTGGTTTCACCTTACTTCTTTGGGCCTTCTTTGCTAATCATCACGTGTTCTCCACTCATATTGCCATGTACTCTGGCTAATTTTACCCAAATACACCATAGTCGGCAGCTGAGAAAAATAAAAAGCAAACAAAGAATTTTTAAGTAATGACATCTTCATCTGAATGAGAGTGATGAGAGAATATGTGAACCTTCTAGGGTTGTTGGAGGTTGTGCCTTCTTTCTTTTGGAGGCCATTTCTTAAACTTTGGAATATGCTTTTAGAGTAGAGACAATTGAAGTATTGTCGTGCTTATTTTGCACTTCGATTTCTGTTATTTCTAGTTGCTTATTTAAGGAGTGATATCTTTGCCTTGTATTTCTCAATGAAATCATCCCTGTGCGAGCTTGTACTATCTTTCCTTGTACTGAGGCTAGTTGTCTATGAACGGTAGATGTAGTTTGGGCTGCTAGGGGGGAGTTTGGACTTTCAGTGATTCACAGTTTTTTATATTGCGTTAGTTGCATAATATTGGTGTTATTACTGGTCAAAATTGCTTAGTGGATTGTGTTTATGGTGCTGATTTTATTGATAGCATGCAAGGGGAAACACACTTCGGAGATGTTTGCTGGTGTACTGTTGCTGGACAAGAATTGGTTCTTAGATTAGTAGGTAAAATAAGGTACAACCGAATGAGCACGAATCCTAAATTCTATTGGTAGTTTGTTGCTTCTAGCAGGCGACTTTTTCATCTTCTGTCGCGCTTTATAGGGCATTTATATGCTGTAAATTCAGAATACCAGATCCTGGTTTCTAGTGCTATTCTATATAGTTGTTACTTGTTAGTAAAGCTGAAACTTTTAACATGCCATGCATTTTGAAAGCATCCACTTGTGGGATTACACCAGTATGCTGTTATTGTGTATTGTGAAAGCACTTCCTTAGATCCTAATGATGTGTAATTGTTTTGTGACACTATTTTCCAACATGGCATCAAGAGTTTGCCTGACTGACCGTCAATGAAGTCGAAATGGGTTGTGTAGACTAGTGATTTGTAGCATGTCATGCGTTCAAATACTGCTTATTCTAGGAAGTGTTTTTTGTTGAAATGTTTTTTGAAAAAACTGTATTTGGAAGACTGGTTGAATGTGTTTGGTTTATCACTTTGAAAATCATTTGTCATATTAAAGGTGCAATGTGTGCTTGGTCAAAGCTTTCAGAAAGTGTTTTTAGGAGAAGATACTTCTTTCAGCTTTTTGAAGAACAACTTTTCTTTCTACCCAAAAACCTTATTTTCCCACTAACGGTTTGGCCAATCACATTAGCTCTTAAAATAAGCACTTCTCCCTTTTAGAAGTTTGCCCAAGCAGAGCAATAGATCTCAGCAGACACGAAGGGATAATGCCATAATTAATGGATGACTTCTTTTGATCTTGCTTGGTCTTCGTAAATAGGATCATCAGTAACTGTGCTGGTGGTAAGCAAGGTGCATGTTAGATCAGTCGAGGTGCACCTTAGTTGGGCCGGTGCACAACATTAAAAAAAAAAAGGCTTTCTTTCAGCAATCAAAATATGATGCCTTTATGATGTCGTAGAAAATGCTGTTAATTGTGGTCGTTCTGTCTATTGAGGACTGCAGATTGGATCACCATATTGACTTGTGGTCTTTATGGTCTTGGATATATTGGAGGCTTTCTGGGCCTCACAGCTACTATCTACGACGATCTTGAGGCTCCTGGTGGGGAGCAAGAAGAAATAAAATGATAGATCAACCAGAAATCTCTTAGGTTAAAACCAAATTCCCTCAAATATGTTACTGCACTGGTCACTTTCCCTTTTCATAACATTATCCTTTGGATCTCAAGATACTACTGTGTTACTCCTATATGTGAATTTGTGCGTGGGTTTGCATGCTTAGCTGGAAATTGAATGAAATTCAAAATTTTATGTGGAGGAGGACGAGACAATGCATGATAAGTTAGCATCACTTTTTCATTCAGATTTCGGATTTGCATTCTTCGAAAAACTAATTTGTATCTACCTTCAAGCTGGGGTTGACAAAAGGTTGCTCTGTAGCCATCCTTTTCTGGAGTTCATTGATAAGAGGTATACATGTTATGATTTGATTGATCTCTGGAATTCTACAGTAGCATCACAAAATTAAATTAAAGAAAAGCATATAGAACAAAAAGGTCTTCGGGAATGACATATTCTTATCAAATATGGGTCGCAGCTTTTTATGGGTTTAAAAAGTTGGAAACAAACAGAAAAATGGAAGAGAATATCATGCTCATTCTTGATTAGCTCGGATGGATATGTGACATTTATTAAATTTCTATCTGTTCATATGACTTGGTTTCTTGATATTACCAGTTCATGCTAATTAGGAAAAAAGTACATTAGGCTAAAACTTTTTGAGTTACGTCATTTGGGTAATTGAATTACCTCTGATATTGATTGGTGAATTCGTGCAATTATACAACAAGACTAATCTGGAAGTCAAAAAAGATTTAGTTACAGTCCGATCAAAATATCTTCAATTAGAGTAATTGGTACTAGAGTTTAATATCATGGAAGTGTCGTTGAACTTGTAGAAACTTCGAACTCTTCAATGATGATCAACTAACACATTTGTTTAATCGTTGAATTTAGCACCACGTAAGTAATTTAAGGCTCTTGCAAGAAATTTGTACGCAGACGTTGTTCATAAAAGAGTGCAGGACGAGCTCTAATGAGAGTCATAAAAATGAAAAATATAGAGTATAATTTTTAGACGAAAAGGATTCAATTGTACCCTTTCCTCACGCAATTAACTTCACTGCAGAGGGTTCTGGCTGGGACAGTTGTGAGGAGAAAAGGTTTTGTTTGGGTAAGTCGGACATTGAGGAAGTATTCAATGATGTGCAAGTGCAACAATGAATGTTTGGAGTACAGAATCAAATTAAATTCTGGGTCAGAAATTTCGAAAATGATAGTATTGAGAAATTTGTGGTAAGAAAAGGAAAATATTTTAGCTGACCTGACCGTCAAATAACAACAAATTTCAGATAAATTGTGCTCTCTCTCATAGGGATAAATGTTTCATAAAAACTACAGAACCTCGTTACTACCTGTGACCAGAATGTGAAATTTAAACAAAGGGAGACTAATAAATCCGTCCGCACTGGACTCGTTAATTATTACTACTACTAGAAGGGTAAGTGAGACAAAGAAAATGTTAACATCATTAATGGTGCTCAAATTATTGGTATGAATATTTGTTAAGCATGCATTGATCTCATGGAGGTGTCGAAAGGTTAAAATGTTAGCTATGATGTATTTAGTGTTGCACATTCTTAACATAATTGAGATAAAAACTTGCTCACTTCATTAAATTTTTGGTTTCGCCACTGATTGATCTCTTTGTGCATGAATGTCAGAGTAAGAACTCTCTATCTTGCTTGAATTAAAAGGAGAAAGATTGAAAATTTTGAAAATGGAGAACGTAATTAAATTATCCCATTGAGTACCTTATATCATTAGGATGAGTAAGTACAGTCAAACTTCTCTTTATACTGATATTGTTTGTTCAGACGTTTTTTTTTACAAAACAAGTGAAATATTGTTATAAAGAAGTTTGACCATTAGAATGGGAACTTCCTTTTTTTTTTTTTAATCTCTCAGGAAAAGAGCTTTGGGTTTTGTCTACATGACAAAGCTGCAAACACTGTGTATGGAACAATTCAACGTTTGACATGTGCTAGCTTGCATAAGGTTCCAGAATACGGATACCGTCTTTAATAGTAGTAGTAAACAAATTACTCATATGGATAACTGCTTCATTTCCCCAAGAAAAAACTTGTGAGTATGATTTCTTCCAATTCACATAAAGTAACATCGATGGAGTCAGAAGACAACTAGAAAACTGATACACTAATTAATTCTCTTTCTTTTTTCATTTCACAGCTTAAACACTTGCGTATAAAGATGATGAAAACATCATCTATTTTAGCTGTTTAAAAATGTAAATGTTGATACAAGGTACATGTAGTTAAAGTCAGAATGGTTGCATCCAGAATCCACATTAATATTCCAATAAATGTAAAAAAATATGGCCATATCATACCATACTATCAGCTTTTCAGTAGTAGCAGTAAACAGTTTTAACCAAATCTTTCACCTGCCTACTCTTAGTTCTACTGCCTGATTTGTTTACAGGGTAAGGTCAATTATTACACATGCCCTTTTAGTAATCTCTACGGATTTATACATTTACTTTACTGCCAATTTGTACTTCACTTTTACACGCTCAAGAGATTCTTTCTCTTTTCTAAGGAAGCTTCACACTTAGCTTGCTCCTACTCAGATACATTACTAATACTAAAATTATTGAACTGCTACATTTATTGCCTTAAATCTGATTTTTGGGTAAAAGATATCCCCAACAGACATTCATTTGTAGAAGACTCTAGTTTTTAACCCAAATGGTCCATTAAATTTGAGGGTCGTTCCAATTTTATAGTCTGTTTGGCCGAGCTAAGCTTTGTTGGAGCCAAAAGTATTAATTTTTTGTCCAAAAAAAGTTATTTTAGAAACACTTTTAAAAGTTTGATCAAACATTAATTGTTGCTCATAAGTTTTTTAAAAATTATTGGTCAAACATAATTGCTTCTTACCCAAAGTACTATTGTATTTTGGAAAGCAATGTTGAAATAAACACTTTTCAAAATAAGTTAATTTTAGAAGCTTAGTCAAATGGGTTAATAAGTATTATATTTTTGAATTGATGAAATAACACAAAAAACATACTGTAAAAGTCTACACAAGAGAATTACCACAAAACTTACCGGGGAAAAAAAATAAGGTGGGCAAGAAGTCCTTGATCATGATTGTTATTTTACTTGGACACGGAAAAACATAATACACTTACGTAAGTTCTGTAAACTTGATAGTTCTTACGCATTTAAGGTACTAATAAAATAGGGACAAAAATAGACTTAGGCCCAAATTTAAGGGATTATTTGGGGTTAAAACTCAACTTACAGAACTAAACAAGAAAGTAGCAATGATTCATGTACAAGGTGACTGTACTTAGTTTGAGTTGTTGCTTAAGGATTGAAGATAAGATTTCCACATTTGCATTTCCAGCTCATTGGCTTGTAGTTTGAGTTGTCGCTGTCCCTTGCATAGGCAATGTTGTTGTTGTTGCTGTTGATTGTGTGATTCTTATTTCCATTTGTAATTTGTGGATTTGTTGGAACCTGAATGGCTTCACAGTGACCGCAAGTACCACATCTTTTTTCACATCTAGGTGGCCTAGACCCAATTTGTGATCTCAAAATTCCTCTCTTTTCACTCTCTATCTACGTACAACCCAAGAAATATTATTACTATCAAACACTATTCTAATCAGAAAAAACGTAAACATTGTGCAAAATTTACCTGATTATCCCCGTGATGACGGTGAGTATCAAGCAATTTTCTTCCTGCAAAATGAAAAATGAATTGGGGGTTCAATATTGAATCAATTTTTGCTGACTTTGTCCGTGTCAACAAACAATCTTTAAAGTTGCCTGTGCTAGTGTGTATGTGAATGAGCTAGAAAACAGAGTACTCTGTTTTTTGTGAACAGAGGAGGTTAAGAAATATACCTTCAGCCTGGAATGTGAAGTGGGATAAGCTTGAAATAGTAAGAATGAGAAGCGAATATGTTAGACAGCGAAGTATTTGATTCTGAGTACTCCAGCCCATTTCAAAATTCAATTGACTTGAAAGTGAATTTATCTCCTTTTACTTATAGGAGTTGTTGGAAAAAAGATAGATTTGATGAAACGAATCAAGAAAGTGAAAGGCGGTGGGGATGGAGATGTGAGGGAAGAGTTTAAAAGTAGATGATGAGTGATTGAATGAGTAGTTAATCAGATGTCGCCTTCTTCTGTAATTAGGAGTGTGATGGAACGTGGGGAAGACAGAAGAGGATGAGTATTGCAGAGGACTAGTTTGCCTTCAAGAGAAGAGCCTCAACAACTCCCCTCGTGCCATGAGCCACACCTTTCTGTTTCACTAAACAAAAATACGCACGGATGAATTAAAAACTCAACATTTATATAAAACAGAACACACTATTCTTTCAACAATTCTTTATATACCATACTTGCTCCAACAAATAAAGATACCTTGAATTTATACACTATGGAGTTAGTTTCGTTTGAATAAAGTTATGACATGATAAGTTATGTTGGAATTAATTATGACGAGATAAGTTATGTTGAAGATATTTCTTATTAAGTGTTTGGTTTGTTGCAATTAAAATAATATGCATTGCATTTATTTTAAAAACAAATTATTTGTTTACAAAAATACTCTTGTGAATGTAAAAAGTAATGTATAAAAAGTGTTTTGAAGGGATATCTTTGTCATTTAACTATTTTATCCCGCGATAAGTTATCCCAGCTTACTATATCACCCAAGGGGAGGCATAACTTACTGCGGTACTAATTATTAATCCTGGTTTAAGTTATTCCGGACTTGCCAACCAAACAACAAATTGAGAGACACTATAATTTAATCCCAAGACTATTTGGTGTTATCCTTTACACCAAACGACCCCTAAGGGATTGTTTGATTGGTACGGTAAGGATAATAATTCCGTAATATCTCATGAGATTATTTTGTTCTACAATTTTACTAAAAATTGTAGGAATAAGTTATCTCATATAAAAGGTAGATTAAATAATCTAATGAAATATCCTTATTTGTTCCAATATCATCAACCAAACGACTCCTAACAATATAAATTACATAAACTTTAAAAGGAAAGATTTGGTTGGTAATAAACTTTAGGCATAGATTATTTGAATTGAAACATTTGGTTGGTGTTAACTTAAAACTTGTGTTTGATTTAAAAAAGGATAGTTGTTTTTTTCATTTAGAAGACGTTTTTATGTATTACTAATCACAGTATTGTTATTCCTTATTGGTGTTTATATGAAATATAATACACGCATAGATGTAAAAGTTCTACCCATATTAAATAAATTGAAATTAGTAACCAGATAAAAACAACATAAATTTTTAAATCATGATAATTTCAGTAATACATAAACCATACGTATCCTTATTTTTTGTTTTTATGTTGCGAATTTATAACACTAGACAAAGGTTTAATGACCTTTAATTAATATCTAAAATTAAAATATTCGACATAAATAAGTACAACAATAGGAGCTAAGGCTTACCTTAGTGTTATTAATTGATATAGTATAAAATACTAATTAATTTTAATTATTGACGGATTAGAAGTAGAGGCGAAGTGGGGTTTGAACCCACAACTCTAGCATGAAAGTATTTTCACAACCTTTTTCTAATCACTGAGTCATCAAACAGTTTTGTTAGAGGTTTCACAAATTAATATACATATATATTTATTTAATTTTTTAATACAAATACAGGATCTACGAAAAATTTATTGGATTGAGACGGAGGAGATAACATATTAAAGTGTTAAAAAATAATAATTTTTGTAATAGGTGTATTTTCAGAAAAATCCAAAAAGCATAAAGCAAAAGAAGATAGGATAGTGTAAAGACGAGAAGAAGGGAAAAGAACAGCAAGAATCCACTAAAAAAGCCAAAAATACACTATAAGACACCTGAATATAGCTGTTACAATTATGGGGTTTTCGCTTTCAGAATTTTCTTAAACAGTGTGAGTATGTTTTGCCCATAGTAGGACGTTTCTTCTTCTGCTTCCTTTCACCCCAATCACACCCTCCATTTTCCTCTTGTTAGAGTTGTGTATATATACCAATAAAGTAGATATTAGTTAGTATTTCATTTTTTTTAATAATATAAATAGATTCTGTCATAACTTATTTAATTATATAAGTTATGTGAGATTCTAAATTGCTAACCAAAAATACAGTAAGTAGTTAAATTTTATATATACAACAAAGAAATGCCACAAATTTTAATACATTACGCACCTGAATAAATTTGAATTTCCCAAATTTGTGCAGGTAAGTCCTACCGGAGGTAAAAATGCTTTATTACAAAAGCCACTTTGTACTAGTACAAAATATGCCCACAAAGTAAAAATTCTCAACGCCTATATATTCTGAATTCACCATACTCCTTGAATTGTGTCGTTCTATCGCTTTCCCAGATAGATAAAATTTCTGTGCTACAGAAGGTTAGGTTCATTCATATCCAACCTCGAGGGCCCAAATCCTCATTATAGTTTTCAGTCTATGAATTATTAATTAGAAAAATTTGATAAAATGTCTATAGATTCAAAAAAAATTACCCAAGGTAACTTTATTATCAATTTTTATTAAAAATGATCATTCGGCACTTTTCAACAGCAAGCGAGCTTTCTTTTTCTCTTTATTTATCAAAATTGTTTGTTCCTCTTTTACTTTGTGTTCATATTTGTTAAGCTCTAACAATGGTGAACTTCACAAAGCTAAACTTAAGAAGAAGAAGAAGTAAAGCTGTGTATTAGATTTACAGAATGAAGGTAAAAACTTAATACAATGTATACTAAGCTTCACTATATATAGTGTAGCAATTACAATTATTTAACTAACTAGACTAGTTAGTTTTAACTTAACTATAGTTAGTTATAACTAACTTTTGTAACAAACTTATAATTGCCATAGCTTCACATTGCTTAACACCCCTCCTCAAGCTGGTGGCTGGAATATGTCTTTTAATCCCAGCTTGGACATAAGATGCAAATGTGGAGATTTCCATAAACCTTTGGTGAGTATGTCAGCTAACTGGTCTCTAGTTGACACATACTGTGTTTTGATCATCTTTTGTAGTATCTTTTCTCTAACAAAATAACAATCAATGTCAAAGTGTTTAGTTCTTTCATGAAATATAGGATTAGAAGCAATATGGATTGCAGCTTTGCTATCACAAAACAGGTCTACTGGCTGCTTTATATTCACTCCTAGCTCCTTGTATAAACCAATTAGCCATGTAATCTCTGCAACTGCTGATGCCATACTTCTGAATTCAGCCTCAGCAGAACTCCTTGCTACTGTTTCTTGCTTCTTTGACTTCCAGGAAACTATAGCATCTCCAAATTTCACAAGATATCCTGTAACAGACTTTCTTGTCTGTACACAAGTACCCCAATCAGAGTCACAGTATGTAGTTAGCAATTCTGAGCTTTGTGAAGGCATAAACAACCCCAAACCAGGAGCCATTTTAATGTATTTAACTACCCTGAGTGCTGCTTCCATATGAGACTCTTTTGGAGCATGCATAAACTGGCTCAATACCTGTACTGCAAAGGAAATGTCTACTCTAGTCATGGTTAGATATAACAGCCTCCCCACCAGCCTTTGATACCTCCCAACATCTTTCAAAGGTTTGTCTGTGAGAATAGTATCTGAGTTTTGTATACTTGCATCATACTCAAGAGATGTCAGGCTTGTATTAGGATCTAGTGGTGTATGAACTGGCTTTGCACCACTTAACCCCATCTCAGAAATGAGCTCTAAGGCATATTTGCGTTGGTTCATAACATACCCCTCCTTGGACCTAGCAAACTCTATGCCAAGAAAAAACTTCAGCTCACCTAAGTCTTTCATCTTGAACTTAAGCTGCAGATCACTCCTAGTCTTGAGAATCAAAGAACTGGAACTACCAGTCACTAAGAGATCATCAACATAGACAAGAACCAGAACTATATCAGTACCAACTGTCCTTGTAAAGAGAGAATAGTCATAATGACTTTGAAGAAAGCCCAACTAAACCAAAGCATCAGTCAACTTGAGATTCCATTGCCTAGGAGCCTGTTTAAGACCATAAAGGGACTTATGTAGTTTACAAACTTTGCTAGAGTCCTCCTGTCTACAAAATCCAGGTGGTATGACCATATACACATCTTCAGGAAGGTCACCTTGTAGAAAAGCATTGTGCACATCCATCTGAAAAATAGACCACTTTTTTGCAGCTGCAACAGCAAGAACAGACCGAACAGTGACCATTTTAGCAACTGGAGAGAAAGTCTCAGTGTAGTCTAGACCTTCTTTTTGACTAAAACCTTTGGCCACCAATCTTGCCTTGTACCTTTCAACAGCACCTGAGGCTAGATACTTCACTTTAAATACCCATTTACAGCCAATAGGCTTCTTACCAGGTGGAAGATCAATAATACTCCATGTGTGATTAGCCTCCAAAGCAGCTATCTCAGCTTGCATAGCTTCAAACCACTGAGGCTGAGAAGCAGCTTCAGCAAATGATGTAGGTTCTAGAGTGCTGGAATAAGCAGCAAGAGCAGCACCATATGCAGGAGAAAGATTAGCATAGGTTACATGCTCAAAAACAGAATACAGACACTTGGACTTTGGTTGATTTGTGAGAAAATCATGCATCCATATAGGAGGCTTTGTAGGCCTGGAGGATCTTCTTAAAACAGGAGACTCAGTAGCAGTGAGAGGAGGTAAGACACCAGAAACATCAGAAGCTATGTTGTCCAAACCCTCAGAATCTGGAGGAGAACTAGTAGGAGAAACTATAGGTGGAACCACTAAGGGAGAGGAGGTATCATCTAGGAATTGCAGCACAGGAAATAAAGGAGAAGAAGAACACTGCATGTGTATAAAGGGAAATATAGTTTCTTTAAAGATCACATCTCTACTCACAAAGAAGGCCTTAGTATGTAAGTCATAAAGTTTGTAACCTTTTTGTAAGGTGGAGTATCCAACAAACACAGCAGGAATTGCTCTTGGGGCAAATTTATCAACTTTCCTGACCTCAGTAGCAAATGCCAGACAACCAAACACCCTGAGATGATCAAGAGAAGGACAGGTTTTATAGAGAAGATCATAAGGAGTCTTCCCATGAAGTATAGTGGAAGGTAACCTATTGATTAAGTAAGTACTGGTTAGAACACAGTCACCCCAAAAACTTAGAGGTAGTCTAGACTGGAATCTCAATGATTTGGCCATGGCTAAAACATGTCTATGCTTCCTTTCCACAACCCCGTTCTGTTGAGGAGTATAGGTACAGGAGCTCTGATGAAGAATACCCATAGTTTGAAGTAAAGTACTGACTTGTGAATTGAAAAACTCACACCCATTGTCAGTCCTCAGTATTTTAACAGTAGAAGAGAAAACATTATGAATCATGGCAAAGAATGTAGTGAGAGCTACAATGACCTCAGCTTTGGAATTCAATAGTATCAACCAAGTAAACCTGGAGTAATCATCAACTAGGGTGAGGAAATATCTCTTTCCATCATGAGTAGGAACTCTATAAGGACCCCAAACATCAGCATGTAACAAATGGAAATAAGCACTGGTAGTAGTTGTACTTAAAGGAAAAGACAATCTGGACTGTTTAGCCAAAGGGCATACAGTGCATAGGTCAGTACTGCTAGGAGATACATTTTTAAAACAACTGAGAGTTCTTAGGACAGACATAGGTACATGACCTAGTCTCTTATGCCATAGAGACAAATCTACATTACACGACATAGTAGAAGAAGCTACATTAACAACATGGACTTGAGTCTTGGGAGATTTCAATGGAGCTCCTTGAGATTTCAACTGACAATCAGCCTGAACCACATAGAGATCATTCTCCAGTCTGCCAGTCCCCCTCACAATCCCACTTGAGAGGTCCTGAAACACACAATAGTCAGGATAAAACAGAACACAACAGTTCAACTCTCTTGTTAGCTTAGGAACAGACAGTAGGTTATAGTGAAATGCAGGAATGTGAAGAACATTAGAGATCTTAGTCCCTCCAAGGACCTGAGATGAACCAATACTGCTGACAGGAGCACTTGAACCAGTAGGTAAATGAACCCTGTGAATTGGAGAATCATCTAAGCTAGTGTGCTGAGTTAACATTCCTAGATTATGGACCATATGTTTGGATGCCCCAGAATCAATTATCCATTTATCATCATCAGTATGCATAGTAGAACTGTGCATCATACCTGTAGTTTGCATAGCAGTGTCATTGTGTTTCTTTATATTCTCTTGATCTATCATGTGTAAGAGTTGTTGGTACTGCTGAGGAGAAAAATGAGGGTGAGGCTGCTGCAGATGTGAGGGCTGCAGATTGGTCATGAGAGCATGAGAACCACCAGAGGAAATCATTGGTGTGGAAGAATGGCTATCAGGAGTTGAACCTGAACTGCTTCCATAGAAATTCTGTTGATGATGCAAATATTGCCCAGTACCAGTAGAAACACCTGCAAGGTTAGCTGTAGTACTAGAACCAGTAGATGTCTTCTTCTTACCCTTCCAATCAGCAGGATATCCATTCAGTTTGTAACAAGTAGCTCGAACATGGCCTTTCCAATTACAGTAGTCACAAAAAAGAGTACTATTGTTATTGGCTTTCTGATGAGTTCTGAAATTAGCTCCTGATGGAGGATTAGAACCAGAAGAATTAGATCCATTTCTAGGCATATGTCCTCTTCCATTACTAAAGAATACCATAGAGTCAGTCAATCCTCCAGAATTAGTTGATGTAATATTGTCACTGCCTGTGCCTACTGCATTTGATTTTCCTAATATTCTCTGACTTTCCTCAGACATGACCAGAGAGTAAGCCTTGTTTATACCTGGTGCTGGATCTAGCATCATAATTTGACTCCTACACTGATTGTAGGATTCATTCAAGCCTAAGAGAAACTGCATTAGTCTTTGGTACTCAAAATGGACTGCATAAGCCTTAGAAACTTCACAAGCACAGCCAGGACAGGGCATAAGAGAGTCAAATTCCATCCATAATTCTTTAAGTTTTGAAAAATAGCTTGAAACTGACATCATCCCTTGACTGAGTGTAGCAATTTCCTTGTGCAAGTAAAAAATCCTAGATCCATCTACCTTATCAAATCTCTCTTTTAGATCAGTCCACACTTGTTGAGCATTACTAGCATAGACTATACCACTCAGTAACTCTCAACTGACAGAGATCATTATCCATGATAGCACTATAGCGTTACATTTTTCCCAAAGATCATGCAAAGCTACATTGAACTTATCCTTGGAACTTTTGCCATCAATGAATCCTAATTTTCCTTTACCTAAGAGACCTATCTTCATAGATCGACTCCACAAAGAATAATTCTCAGATCCAGTAAGCTGAATTGAAACTAGAGAGCTACCTGGAGTATCACAAGCCTGTAAGTGCAGAGGATGATGAGAATCCACCACTGTTCCTCCTCCTTGCACCATTGTACTTCCTCCTTGCTCAGATCTGATTTCAGAAACATTCACCATCGCAAGAGATCAGCAAAAAAAAACTTGAATCCTTCACTGCTTCTAGAACAATGCAATAGCTCTGCAGAGAATCTGCAATTGCATCGAAAAACAGAGAGATCAAGACACCTTAATGCTTTGATACCATGTTAAGCTCTAACAATGGTGAACTTCACAAAGCTAAACTTAAGAAGAAGAAGAAGTAAAACTGTGTATTAGATTTACAGAATGAAGGTAAAAACTTAATACAATGTATACTAAGCTTCACTATATATAGTGTAGCAATTACAATTATTTAACTAACTAGACTAGTTAGTTTTAACTTAACTATAGTTAGTTATAACTAACTTTTGTAACAAACTTATAATTGCCATAGCTTCACATTGCTTAACAATATTCTACCACGTAAATAAATTATTTTCATCACCAACTATTACCATGCTTTGCCTTTGGGTTGATCTTTAGCGAAGTACAACCTTTTCTTTACCTTGTTTTGTCTTTTCTTTAATTATCTCAATTGTTTTCATAACCAATTATTAGCCACTAATGGTTGTCTACTTCTCTTTCTTTTTCTAATATTTGTCCACTTCTGGTCGTTGAGCAAGATAAACTGTTGCAATGTATATATAATTATATATTATATACTATTTATACAACATTTACGGCCGTTTTTGTTGTAATTTTTTTTGTTATTTGTACAGTTATGTTAGAAGCCTGGGAAAACGCCCTCTTTTTGTAGATTTCTCTACATTTGTAGACCAAACTAATTCACACGTCTTATGTCCGAAAAGCCCATCTGCAGTTACCCAAAAAGAAAAGAAGCCTATCTGATCTTTTTTCTTTTATTTGCTTTCTTTACTCTACTCGTTATATGGCCCAACTTTTTTCTTCCCTTTGGTTTGTTTTGTTTAACTATCCAAAAGAAGTTTAGTAGTAGCATAAATAGATGTTCAATTTATAGTTCTCATATTTTTTTTATAGCAACTTTCACATATAGCAAACATAAAAATCATATTTGTATGTTATAATTATAATTTGCATAATTGCGCTCCATAGCAAATTTTATGTTTGCTATGGAGCTTTTGATTTGTACAATTCGCTAGATACATCCAATTTTATACAAATTGTTCAGTTTTGTATAAATTTATTTATACATTGTAATTTGTATAATAAGATCTGTATTTATATAATTATAAGTGTATAGGACGAAAATATATGTATTTATATTTGTATATACACTTTTCTCTCGCTTTATACAAACACAAATGCATTTTATATATTTGTATACCAAATGGGTAATTGTATACCGAAAATGGCTAATTGTATACTGAATCAAATGGCAAAAAAAGGGATATTTGTTGCGAATTACAAATAAAATAAACTATGACTATAGCATTTAATTTGAATTAATAATTTGCTATTTCATACAATTTTCCCTTTTTTAAAACCATATATAATCGTCTACAACCATAATGTTTAATGTATGTGTTCGTGAAAATTCTAGAGTTTGATAAATATGTTTCATAGCTACAACATTCATGCACTTGCTTCCTTAAGTTGCCGTTTTACATTTTTGGGTCAATTTCACGTTCAACTACTGAATTTTATTCACTATAATAGTAACGACGTAACAAGTATTTTTTTTTAATTACATTAAAGTTACATAATTTTACCCACTACAATAATCAAGTCACAAAATAATTATTTTTTTTCCAATTAAAATTACTCAACTATAATGTCTGTGAAAATGTATTTGTTAGAAAGTACATTGGCAAAGAAATGAATCAATTACCCCCACCCACTAACACCTAATTCAAGAGGAGAACATTTCAAAAAGGATATGGACTTTTGATCGTTTTGTTAATGGGCCATATATTTCCTTTGATTGAAACAAGAGACCAAACAGAAGAATGTATACGACAATATACATAAAGATGCAAAGGCTTTACGGCCCATCGGCCCACTCATTGTCCACAAATATTAGAGTTTGTCTTGGATCATTTCATATTTTCAATCATAAGATTTTGAAGCCTAAAAGTAGAGATGTTATTAACTGCTAAGTACTAATTATGAGGAATCTCGTGGACAGATCCAATTGTATACCAATGCTCATTAAATCACAATGATTAATTCGAATTTATTGGGTTAAGAGTTTGAAATGTGTCTCTTTCAAAATTTGGAGTCATTGTAGCCACAGGGACGTTTAGTTGTAGAAATTTGGGTTAAAATTTAATGGCAATAATGGAGGGGCTGCAAATTGCAAGGCCCAGAAGGCAGACACAACTGCAGAAGATCTAGTAGACCTTCAATGAAGTGAGCCTACTCAATATCATACACTATTAGAGATATTTTTTAGTATCAGAGTAAATGAGTCCATTACCTATTACACGTAAACGATGTTGACAAGGTACCTATTATTTTACTAATAATACCATTTATTTTGACACTTCATTCTTAGCTTTCAATTCCCATCGTGTGCTATCATCTTTAATTTCTTAATTTTCTAAATTGATACCTACTTATTTTTGGCCTATGTGGTAGGAAAAGATCGAATAACAATTTATATCATGATAGTTTTCATAGATATAAAGACGGATTCATAGTTTAGACTCGACCTTAAAGAAATAACTTTGTTAGATGGTGAAAGAAATCCTTACTAATAAGCAGTAGTAGGGTAAGTGAACATTAAAACCTGTCTAAAAGCCTACAGACAAAACTTAATCTCTAGAGATTTCTTTTAAGTTCAGGTCAGCCCTACAAGCAAGAAAAAAGAAGTGAGAGGGATTGTTATTCGTGACTTGTCTATTTAATGGATGTAAACTTACCAATGGCCAAAAAGTTAAAAAGATAAATAATGTTGTAGCAAAAAATAGATTAATTAGCTCTATAAGTTACACATAAAGTAAATGTCCTGAAAATTTATATCAAATCCAAAAATAGGATACAAGTCTCCAATTTCAGTACCTTCAGTTGTCATTTGCGATTGTAACAGTGATTAAGAAATGGTACCGTTGTTAGGGCACAAAATTTTAACAAAAACATGGTCGGTTTTTGATATCTAATACAATAATGCCACGTGGAACTCGGTGTTTGGTTATTGAAAAATAATTCCATAAGATTTTTCCAGCTCTACTGTTCAATTTGAATAGCGATCCTGTTGTGTTATACTCTCCAATTTGATAAATTCCAGTCATCAATTAATGAAGATGAATTAAGAATAGTACTAAAATAATTGGTGGTCCTATAACTGTGTGTCAATTGGCTTATTTGTGTGTAGTAAATTTATATGTGGCCTACACACAAATACAATCCCAAGTAAAAGCCAGATAAGCGCCTTAATGCGGGCCAATTTTTACCGATCTGCCGTCAAGTTTCGTGGACACCCGATGGCGGCAACTGTGGAGAGATTGGGACCGCACTAATTACTCTCCAAAAATGACTCTCATGGTTTTATACTCGAAAAAATTACGTGATAAAGATTATTCTTAAAATTTAACTACATATTTTTTTATTATCATAAAAATAAAATTTATTTTGTATCAAAAAAATTTAAGGGTCAGGAAAGAAAAATAGGAGAGAAAGTTACAATATGGAGAATCGAACTCTCATCAATAAGGTGAAAGTTCAGATAGTCAACTAACTAAAACTATTAGTAAGATTTTCCTTTATATTTGTTTGGATAGAGTTGAAATGCAAAAAGATCACCCTTCCCAAGAACTTGTGACTTAAAAATAAATTTTAGATTAACATTATCAATATTGTAGACTACTCAAAATTCAAAATTATATACATGAAAAAAGTTTGATTCCTTTTTTTATGATAATTATTTCCATTCAATTATCATTCCACGATATAACTTCATTACAAGGAGATTCAATCAAAACATATGGCTCCTCCACTGGGCATCACCTCATTTTTCTGTGGCGCCACACATAAACACAAACATACCCTTGTATGTTTGGTACAATGTAAAATGCTTGTCACGAGAGTGTCTTACTTTTGGAAATCATTTTTAGTTATCATTTTTCAATGTTTGCTTGAGTATCAAATAAGATGATGTTTGGTAATTGTACAAAGTGAGCAATAATTCATCAAGATAATGATTTGGTGATATTTAAAAGTATCGAAAGCTACCCAAATTTTGAGTCCTGATTGAAGCAACAATGAATTAAAAAATAAAAGTGTGAACAGGAAATTGATTTTCATTCTTAAGTGAAGACACCATTTTTACAATTTTTATATAAAAATAATTTATATAATTCAATAGTATACACTTAATTAATTGGGCGATACTTTTTTTTTTTGAGAAAAATCATATGAGCTACACCACCTGCTAAATAAAAAAAGCAGCAACCAAACAATAAACCCAACAATTCCACCGATCACCATCTTGATGGTGTGAGTGTTTTTAGGTAAAAATCGTCCAAGCTCGATTCAAGTTAAAAAATATTATATTCATATCATATTAAGAATATCGTTTGATTGTTTTAGCCTAACAATTGATATTTGAGTCTTCTCCATTTTAAATTATTGCTTATATTGTTTACGTTTCAAATGCCCAATTTTAAATATATGGAGGTGTTGAATCCTATATCGATTGTGAGATGAAAAACTAGATCTCCTCCATATAAATAATTAGTATTGGGCAATTCTCACTTCACAAGAATGACTTGGGGGCATCACCATTTTTTAATCACTATCATACCAAACATACCTTTTTAGAAGTCTTCAAAATGAGTAATAATGCACAATTTGGCATCCATGCATAGAGTACACCTAGCTAGATGTTCTTTGTGGCACCTAAATCCTAATGTTGTAATAATAGAAGTTGTTATTTGATGACAAAAGACTCTACTCTTAATAAAAGTGATAGAGACACCATTCAAAGAGAGATTGTCTTTGATCGATGAATATTACTATGAACACGCTGTTTGGAAAAATTTTTGGAAAATAAAGAATACAACTAAAAGAATGGAAATATTTGAAAGTTTAAACTATACTTGAATATAAATTTCCTCCTATTTAAAAAAGGTTGATTTTTTAAATTAATATAAGCAAATAACATTCTTTGTTGTTGTATTTGCAAATAATGAAATTGATACCGAGTACATCGATCCCAATTAGGGCTTGAAGAAGTCAAGTCATTTATAAAAAGTAATTAGAAGACCGTAGATTAGATATGACATCTGGCTTAGTAGCTACAAATTACAATAAACATGAAAGGAAAAATATGGTGAAGCCCTATAAATGATGATATGAGTTACTCCCTCCGTCCACAACTGTTTGTCAGGGTAAGGTCATGCACATCCCTCAAGAAAAAATTAATATAAGGTGTAATTTGACTAATATAACCCTACTATATCAAGAATACCAAAAGTCCACATAACTTTTCAATTGAACTACACAATCATTAAGGGCAAAATTTGAGAAAAGTGACTAATTATTTCTTGATTGTTTAAGTTGACAATTAATCTTGGACATCTATTTTAGTATACCTGCCAAATAATTGTGGACGGAGGGAGTATGACAGAAGAAGTGAGAGAATTATTCTGGATTAATTGATCATCCATTAATAGTAGGGTTTGGCATAGAGAGAGGGTCCACTGACGGCTTGCTATTAGCTGTAATATGAAAGAAAAAAAATATATCGAATTTCCTGTCGTCGTTTTCTTCTATATTTACTCATATATAAACCTCACAAACTTCCACACTATCACCACAACATCCAATTGTATATTTAGAAAAAACAATGACCACATTGACTTCTCCTTCCTTAAAATATTCAGCTTTTGTTCTAATAGTGCTATATGCCTTGACCTTTTCATTCTCACTAGTAAGTGCACGACCCGCCACTTTTTTACAGGATTTTAAAATCGCATGGTCTGACTCTCACATCAAACAACTCGATGGCGGCAGGGGAATTCAACTTATTCTCGACCAAAATTCAGGTATCATCCTTTTTACCTTTTTTGAAACTTTATTCACAATTTTATTTTTTAATATTTTTAGCACACTGAAATTCATTTAGGAGTAATTTTTAATATATACATACTTGATAGTGAAAATTATTATCATGAACCCGTAGTCAAAAGGCTCTCTAGCTATTTGTGTAATGCTCATGCATGATTCATGATTGGTACTTTGCATTTAGGATGTGGATTTGCTTCGAGAAGCAAATACCTGTTTGGACGTGTTAGCATGAAGATCAAGCTCGTTCCTGGTGACTCTGCAGGAACCGTTACTGCCTTTTACGTAAGTGTATATATATAAATTAAATCAGACGAGAGTAGTTAGTTATTATTCATTAATTTGACGCTAGACATGCCTTTCTTTTAATTTGCAGATGAACTCGGACACAGATACCGTAAGAGACGAACTTGACTTCGAATTCTTGGGAAACCGGACAGGGCAGCCGTACACTGTTCAGACGAATGTTTATGTCCATGGAAAAGGTGACAAGGAACAAAGGGTTAACCTTTGGTTTGATCCATCCGCTGATTTTCACACCTACACCATTTTTTGGAACCACCATCAAGCCGTGTAAGTACATATATAATACATATAGGTCGTCATACGAGATTGATTGTACATTATTTCATGACCACAATTTTTAAAAATAAAACGGAGGGATACAATTTAATTAACTTGTTAGAGTATAACATGTAAGTTAGTGTTTTCACTACGAACGTACGGACAATTGATTAATGTCTATCCTGTAATTAACCAAGTATATATATTGACTAAATATTTTTGTAGTAGTACTTAATTGTTTGTAAACTTGAAGGTTCTCCGTGGACGGAATACCCATTAGAGTGTACAAGAACAACGAAGCAAAAGGAATCCCATTCCCCAAATTCCAACCCATGGGTGTTTACTCAACATTGTGGGAAGCTGACGACTGGGCTACAAGGGGTGGCTTAGAGAAAATAAATTGGAGCAAATCCCCATTTTACGCATATTACAAGGATTTTGACATAGAAGGATGTGCAATGCCAGGACCAGCAAATTGTGCCTCGAACCCAAGTAATTGGTGGGAAGGACCTGCTTATCAGCAACTCAGCCCAGTACAAGCAAGGCAATATCGTTGGGTTCGAATGAACCATATGATCTATGATTATTGCACCGACAAATCCAGAAACCCCGTTCCACCACCAGAATGTAGGGCCGGAATATGAAACTTTTCCTTAATTAATTGTGTATACATAAGGGGGGAAATGAAATATGTGCCCATTGATATGGATAGTCACGCTTATGTCTTATCAATGCTCCGTTGTTATATGTACTAATGAGTGGCCTAAAGTCAAATGTCGTTTTATTGCTGTAATATATTGTTTATTGCATGTATATGTATTGTACACTGTACGAGAGCTAATAATTAATGTTTCTTCTTGTTTGATTGAGATATTAGTAATGTGATGTTTCTTCGTCTTTTGTCTAAATGATTTTCAACCTCAAAACTCAATAGTAAAGTAAAGCTACTCATCAAGTAATTGTAAACGTACCTCGCTCTTCTTATTACTCTTGCTTCTTATGTATAATATGATAACTTCACGGTTTATTATCGATCGGCGTGTTGAAAAAATTGTCGAAAACTTTAAACTTTTTGGCGATTCTATCGATAGTGTCGGTAATACATATATGTATGAACTTTAATTTGTTAGATGGTCAAATCTGTCTAGCAGTACTGGGAGGGTAATTGAATGTTGCCTAAAAGTGCCAAAATACTAACCTTATCTGTATTGAGGAACCGCAGGTTTTCTATCAGCTCATATATAGTTGAATAGTAACTCTAGTTTTAGCTTTTGTCAATATTATTTTGGCGTAATCTTCGAGGCATTTATTTTTTTTATCTCTATTAACACATGTGAAATTACTTTTAGTCGGTTTAAAGTTGGTATTATATATTATTAGACATTTGATCAGGTGATTGGTTGAAGTGTACCAGACGATAGCATTATGAGGAAGAGCTCATATAACATTAACACGGACTGGAAAAGTTATCATTTTGAAGGGCAAAAGTTACTATTACTAGTTTTCATCAATCAATTAATTGTCCTTCAAGTAGTATCATTAGCGTACTATTATAAACAATCAACCACATGGTTAGAAGCTTAAAACATCTAAAATTCAGTAAAAATGGTCAGTTCATGACACCACCCTTCTTCGAAAAATTAAACTTTCCCGTGGTTACAAATTACCTTTCCAGCAACTCTTTGGCCCACTGACCCAATAGTCGTAATTTGGTCAGTTCCATTTGTAAGCCGAAACTGTACTTTTTCTTATCAAGCAATCCTCCAGTAATGCTTCTCCCCGGCAACAGTGCTTATGGGCATTTTATGTGTCTCAAATTCTCATTGAAATGTAAGCCCAGATGGGGGGCCATGCTGACTGTGTTTACATTCGCCATAAAAAAAAATAAAAAGAAAAGCTTGGACAGCCAATGGCCTATGGCAGAAATAACGATTGGGACAGCATTAACTTTCCAACTCAGACTGATACTTCTATTTGTGTCGAGTGGCTTTTTGTTTGTGGCTCCAATGAGACACAAAGCTATCACACAGGCTCATTTGGTTTACCGTACAATTATCAGAATGCATCAATTATATATATGGTATGGAGACTTATATATATTGAATAATACTAATAAAAACACGTAAGTATTGTTAATGTATAGGTTGTTAAGCGATGGAATACTAAAATATAGATTGTTAGTTGTTACATAGGAACTGTATAATTAAGGGCATTTTTATCTTTAGATATGCTTGTTCATGTAGTCTTAAATCTTAATTCACATATAAATAATATCTACACTTTATCATAGAAACAGAAAAATAATCAAAACTAACCTTAAACTATTCAAAATAGCTCATAGTTACCTTCAGTTTGCTTTTCATACCAAAATAAATAAATACCATGGACATGTATTTCTTGGACCACAATCCACAAATGCCATTAAACTAATGGATATCCACACGAGCCCTTCAAATAAGATATTTGATTATAGGCGTAAGAACATAGGTAAAAAATTGCACCACATGTATTGTATGTAATACTATATTTGTGTATAAAATATACATCAAATTTTCTATGTGCGATTTTCTTCCCAAAATTAGTTTTCTATGTAAAATTCCTAGAATACGTAAATGAGATGTGTGTTGTAATTGTATGTATGAAATGTGTAAATAATTTGTGTTCAATAGCATTAGAAAGCTTTTGATTAATGAGATGTGTATTAAATATTTATGAGAAGTGACCTGTGTAGTTTTGAGATATTTGTGGTCACTTTGTGTATCAGCATAAATTATATAGTACAGTTTTAAAAAATATTGAAAACTCATGTGTATGTAATTTGTATGTATGAATTCTAATTTATTTCATTTTTGAGATATGCGTGGTTAAATGAATATAAAATGTGTATAATTAAATTCCTTATATAATAGTCTTAAAAATATCGAAAAGTGAACCTTGTTTAATAACTGATTTGTATCAATTGAGATTAAATATGTATATAAAATGTGTATAACTAAGCAATTTTTGAACCCGACTATATGTATATAGAAAACCTCCAGAGGAAGAACAGAATGAGTCTAGGAGAAGCGGCTTCTATCTTGACAAGTTATATCCTCAACAAACTTTAGGTCCTCAACCTACTTATATATATATATAACTTATAAACAATATATAATGCATGATTGGTCATCCATCCAAACGATAGGTACATGTACCCCAATGTTATTTATGACAATAACACTATTGCCTAATGAAGTTTGTTAGTTGATAATTAAATATCCTACTCTAAATGCATTAGATAGAGACCCCCTTCAAATTAAACACCGAACAACAAAAACGGAGAAAAATAAAAGCAAAAATATGAAAATGAAGAAAGTAAATTATCAGTGTTTAAGTGTGCCCTTAATATTATCATTAATTATATTACCTTCCCAGGGATCATAAACCGTTGAATACAACTTTAACAAATCAGGACATTTAACTGCAACAGTACTAAAGCTAAATATTTGGATACATAGCAATCCTTCCGTTCAACAATAGTTGTCCACTATACTATTTTGGATTGTTCAACAATATTTGTCCACTTTGGATAATTTTTACACTTAGTTCCTAATTTACCCTTATCATTAATTATAGTTATTCTCTATTACATTTTTCAAAACATTGTATTTATTAGAGAAAATAGTCAAATGCCCCCCTAAACTATTAGTCAATTCTCAACTACACACTTATATTTCACGGGGGTCCTATCACCCCCTTGAACTTTTTATTTTCGATATTTTGTGACCCCTAAATGCTAACCTGTCCAAGAAGGTGAATACACCTCTTGTAGGCGCGTAAGGGTTCAACAAAAAGACATAAAATGACTAAAATTGAACTAAATAATCCATGTGGCGGTATCTCATTGGAGATTATATAAGTAATTCATTTTTTTTTTAATTCTTTCCCTTTTCTTATATAACAAAATTGTTATACCCATTTCATGATTTCTTCATGGTTTTCTCAAAGTCCTTCAATGGTGGCCGTCTTCTAAATTTCGTCTCTAGGAGCTGCAAATCAGTTTATAGCTATTCATTTATGCTTAGTTAATCATATATCAACTGTTTTTAGTAACAACGTCAATCACCTAACTCATAAGAAACTTTCATATATGAAGCTCAAAAATGGAGTTCAAGTTTTTCTTAAATCCCTCATAATTTCAGCAAAATAAATAAATAAAAAGAAGTCAAACCACAATAACCAACAATGGTGAATTTGAAATTTCACTTTCTAATTTCATTCTTACCAAATTTGTTTTCACTCCCACATTTGTGAATACTTATTTGGGAAATTTTGTTTTTGGGTTGGATTTCAAATTGAAAGTTTATGTAGACTAGCTATGGAGTTGTTCTTCTTCTTTAATTTGGTGTAGAGATTTTTTCATCATTTTCTCTTATTATTCTCTAAAGAAATCATTAGTATTTTGGAAAAACAATCTCTATTTGAAAGCATTTTTTGTAAATTTCAATTTCTAGGATGGATACTTCATATAATTTTACAGGAGATTATTAAATTATTATTTTGATTAGGCTTATAATTTACAAGGAAAAAAGAAAAAGAATAAAAAAAATGAATGTACAGCGATTCATCGCGTGTGCTGCACAACTTTGACATAAAACTGGTTATGCCTTTTTAGGAAGGTGATTATTCCATATTTAAATAGTTCAGGAGGGTAATGGGACCCCCATATAGAATAAGTGTGTAGTTGAAAATTGGCTAATAGGTTGAGGGGGCTTTTGGCTATTTTCTCTATTTATTATATTCAAAGAGTGATATAGTAAATTTACCTTTTTATTTGCAGTTTTTTATAAAGTGTGCAAAGTTAATAGTGAACAACTATTCTTGGACAGAGGGAGTAGATAGAAGTTGTAGAAGCTAAGAACTAGATGGAGACATGCATATATCTTCTGTTAGTAGAGTTAACTCATGGTAGAAGAATCTCGATTTCTAACGTACTGTATCTATATCCCTATAACGTAGCCTAAGATTTGATGAGTTACACTATTAAGGCCGTATCCAAAGTCAAACTAGGGTGGTAAAATTAACCAGCTAAAATATAGCTCAGTCAGTAATTCATTCATATTGATATACTCATTTATACTCGGCTAATCTAAAAAATTGGTTGATTTTGGCTAAGTACGTATTAGTTCAATAAATTGATACTAGAGAAATAAAATAAAAATATTGTAATGAAAACAAACAAAGAAATTGAAACTTGGTAAGAGTTGACGCATTGGAATTTGACTCATTGTTTAGCTTATCTTGATCCAGCTCAACTAGCTTTTGAACGGAGTTGGACAATCACCAATCTATTGATTCAGCTCATTTTATTTCAGTTCAAACCGTCCGTTTATCAAGTCTAGTCTATTATCTGAACACATAAACTACAATTAATTGCTAGCTTATTAGAGGAGTAAGAGTCGTGGAAGAAAAAATATGGGTAGTTGTTAAATGATAATATGACTAGAATTGAGGATGATCACCAAAATTATGTTTGGCTTGCAATTGATGGTACTCCATGTTATGGCATGCAATTTGCTGTCACGAAAGGTAATAATCCTTTGATGGAGGCTTTTCCATAATTTGAATTCATCAGTCTTCCTTTCTTTCTCATGTTAGGCGAGCATATAAAAATATCATAGTATTAACGTACACTATCAGCACATGACAATATTCTTCAATCGTATAATAATATAGAGAAATAAAATTTTAAAACTTACGAAATTCAGCTGTAGTACTATTAGTATTGCTATATTTCATTCTCAGTAGTGAGTGCACAACCCACCACTTTCTTACAGGATTTTAAAGTAACTTGGTCTGACTCTCACGTGAAACAAATCGATGCAACTCAGCTTGTTCGTATTTCCACTTTCTCGTGTTTAAACTCATGTGTAAATGAAATGTCCTTAATTGTCTTTTGATTTTAGTATTCTGATTTGCTTCCAAAAGCAAATATATACTTGTTTGGACGTGTTAGCATGAAGATAAAGCTCGAACCGTCACTGCCTTTAATTTAATGCAAGTGTAATTAATTACCACTAGATTTTATTTTTTGGGGGGAAATTAAAGAAAATGAGAACAAGTATATACAATAATGTAAAATAGTTTACACTATCTACAGATTTTATCTAGCTATATATAACAGATTATTTAGTCTATTTATAGACAATTATAAATAATTGATGGTGTAAAAAATACTACTATATTACAAGGACTTTGACATTGAAGGATGTGCAATGCTAGGACCAGCAAACAAATTGTGCCTCGAACCCAAGCAATAGGTGGAAGGACCTAACTACCAACAACTTAATGCTGTGGAAGCAAGGCGATACCGTTGGGAACCATATGTCTATGATTATTGCACTGACAAATCGCGTAATCTCGTTACCCCACCTGAGTGAGTGAGTGTGTAGACGGAATTTGAAGCCTCGATCAAGTGTTTTTGTTATTTATACATATTAAATGTTGCATGTATAGCCGAATAAGTGTATTTCGGATATCTAATATATAAAGTGAAAAAAAAATGTTACAGACCCTATGTATTTATGTGTTATGTATGTCCCTACCTAAGGCATAGGAAGGGGAAGAGAGAGTGAAAAAGATTGTAGTATTTATAATTTGTGTTGATATATATGGTCATGGGACGCATATAGAGGATAGTTCCGTTTTGTTGTGAATTGTGAATTTGAGAGTAAGGTGTAGGCAAAAGTCAAATGTCATTTTATTGCTTTAATTGATATTGTCGATCTGTATTTGGCTATTTGCTGTAAATACGAGAGTCAATAGTGTTTGATTGAAAATATACATTTGGATATTATCTACTGGTTGAACCTCAAATTAAGGCTACTTGACATGCCATCATGTCCGCACGTACTCATTGTTGCTCTTTCTTGATCGATGACATCGATCGTACGTGTCTTGTTTTCTTTTGCCAACTGACCAATAGAGACAATACAAACTAAGAAAAGTCTAAGAATAAGTGGGCCCCACATTTAAATTTATTTTACAGGCACACTTATTTCAACCTTTATATACCATTCAATATTTATGAATTGCGAAAAAACAACAAATTTCTTGTCAATTCGACAAGTTCAGAAATAGAAAGGAAAATAAACTAAGAAGAACGATGACAATTATATTACTGCCTGCTAAATTATCTTGATCAATATGTCGTAGTTTCATTAATTCATTTTTCTTAAATATATAATCGTAAGGTGTAACTCATATGTGATTAATGATTTTCATGTGTAAAAAGTATTAATTGTACCTAAATGCTTATTATCTGGTGATACTGCTAGTCATAATTCCGCATGCTAATATATCTAGTAAACCAACCAAACAGCTTTCTCAGTATAGAAAAATTATAGTACTAATTTTTACAGAATTAATTAGTAGACTTGTAGTTCTGTTCAAGAGCTATTAATTTAACTTCTGCATAACAGAAGTCTCAACCATAGGCATAATGATGAGGATTTCTAAAGCTAAATATGAAAAATTATAATGTAGCACCAAAATTTAATAAAAGTATTTATAAATTTGTCGTCAAACAACATAGAAGTATTTGCTTTTCCAGTTGCAAAATTCTACCAATATCAATTATTCATTAGCTTTAAAAATAAAATTTTGCCTGTTGCCCCTCCATTTAATGTAGAAAATATTAAACAAAATGATTTGATTTTTTGGTGGCATGTAACGTGCAATGCACATCACGGAATTAATTAAGGTGCTAAGGAAAATTCAACATTCTATTTCTTCCCATTTCCAAGGCATTGAATTAGCTCATTCTAGGTTTTCTATTTTAGATAGTATCCTATAACTAAATTTTTTCAAGTACTAATCAAATGAATGAAGCCAATCGAGATAGGAAAAAATTACCCACAAAAACAATAGCCAACAAATATATATTTCATATATTATTAAAAGATACATATAACATGTTTTTAAAAATATATTTGACTAACAAATATAATACCGATTAGCTAAACATGTAACTTGCCTTCAATCATCTCGAATTAATTCAAGGGCTTGAGCCCAAAATATTTTAAAGCCCAAGGGTAACCCAAGTAAGCAAGACTTTATAATATTCAGTCCATCGTAGAAGTAGGTGGTGGTTTAAGAGTGTCCAATTTGTTAGTTGGGGAGGATGACTATGAACTCGAATACTGGGCTATTTATGTTAATATGGGCTCTCAATTTGGGCTGACCAAGAACCCCGTTATTGGGCTTGCAAGATGTTTCCCAGACATTCTTTCAGTTGCTTCTTCCTTCCAGTAGAAAATTTCAAAAATAACAAAGATCATAAACATAATCAGGCTCTAACGTTATATAGTTTCATAAATTGCACTCTATAATTATAGTTCCGTTTACTATGAAGGTTTCAGTTTGTATATTTCATTTGTCGGTTTGTATATTTTGCTTGCAAATATACAAACAAGGTAAATATATACAAATGGAGGTTCGTTGTAGTTTGTATATTTCGTTTGCGAGTATACAAACATGGTAAGTATATACAAATTCTATATTTAAACATTAGAAATTATTCAGAACTCCATTGGTATATTTCTCTTGCCTATATACAAACAAGGTATTTTATTATGATTTTTTCATAAATCGTATACAAATAGCTAGGGTAATGATATAAAAATTCTAGATTTATACAATCAGGAACCAAATTATACAAATTCTGAAGTTATACAATTAGAAAATCGAATTGCGAAAATTCGCAAAACTGTAGCCACAGATTAAAAATATAAAAACTATAGTTATATTACATAATATACTCTAGATAAAATTAGCCACTTGATTTACAAAAATATCCTCTATTTGTTGCACGCAAAAACTATGTTCTATGATTTAATTCGTTTGGACTAATGAATAGATATTAAACTTAAATAAAAAATATTGGGCGATAGAATTGTATTGAGAAGTTGAAGTTCATGGGTTTTCAATAATCTCAAATTTAAAAAATAAAAATTCATAATATGTGATAAAGGTGAAACAAACCCTCATTAAGAAAGTCAGCTAGTTCATTAAGCTTAAGCAAGTTCCTTTACTGTCACTGACCTAGTGACTATTGTTATAAGGTTCCCACAAATAGTTTTTTATCTTTATTTGATTTTTCAATATAAATATAGTATTTGTGCAAATATTATTGAGTTTTTCAGAATTCGCACCCAATATCATAGATCTGCACTTGTTGCGCAATATACAGGAAAAAATTTACCCCACAAAAATAAAAGTAAAATCTACGTACATCTTACTCTACTAAAATACCACTTGTTGAACCATACTAATTAGGAAGTGTGTCATTATTGCTGTTTGATATTGGAACAATATGTACGCTAGAACAATTATTATATGCTTGCGAAAAGTCATATTTACGACAGTGTATTTAGAAATAAAATATTTTGATATCAGGATGATAATGAAATTACGAAAGAGCCAAACTTATCATAAAGTTAGACAGGTGCTTTTGAACTTCTAGCAAAGGATGAGACAAGACAATACAGTTTATTGTTACAAATATTAAACTACAACCAGAATTTAGAGAGCGATATAATACGTACGTAGCAGTTGCTTGTGAAAATGGAAGAAAACAATAGTAACCAAATTGCGTAATATAAAAGTTATATATTTCCAAATCTGAATATATACATTAATTACGTAATGGGTTTTTTCTCTAATGTGGGGCTACCCCTTAGATGATGAGTGATAAATATTCACGGATTGAACTGAACTTGAGTCGAATTGATATTTTTTTGCCAGTAGCGGAGCTACACTAGGCTGAGGGTGTCCAATTGGACACTCTTCGTAGGAAAAGTACACCGTATATATAAGTAAAATAATTCTTTAAATGGTTAAATAGTATATTTTGGACAACCTTGAACAATAAAGTTTCTTAGCCTAGTGAATTTCTGTTACTCAGCCAAAGTTGTGGCCTTTGCAACCAGTTACGTGCGGATTCGATTGCCTGAACCACACTTTTTTTCACATTTTCAAAAAAAATCCTAATTAACTTCTAAATCATAAATAATAGATCTTTTATTTTTAAAATAATTCAAAAATAATATTATCTTAAATTAGAAACTCGTTACTTAAAAAATTAAGGGAAAGTAAAGTTTAGTAGCCAATTGATGTGATTTTTTATTTTGTTTTTTCTTAAAAATTTAAATAAAATTCAAAAGTAATTATTTAATTTAAATTTAATGAGCAAATCCTATTTATTTATTTTTTCTATAAAGCTACTAAAAGTGATAAAGGCTCCATTTAAAATTTCTTTTAATAGAACTCATTTAATTCTACTTTTTATTTTTCATGTCTCGTTGTTAGTCATCAGAGGTTCGTGAAATCTTGAAGCATAAAAGAGATTTCATTCTAAACTAATTTTTCTCTTCGTTTTTTTCTTTGTCCATTCACTTCGTATTAAATGAACATGAATATTAAAGCTAAATATTATGAAGTTTGACTTTAAATTTTTTTGGTATATCTTTTAATTAAGAAAATTAATCATTTATGTTACATAGTTTGATTTACAAAATTTTAGTGCGCCCATTCATTAAATTATTTTTACCTATTCGATTCTTGGACTTTGTGAATTTTCTAGCTACGCCACTATTTTTAGCCCACTCAAAAGTTATTGATGCTGAAACGAGTTGGGTCAAGATGAGCTATAAATAGGTCATAACACAATACCAGCCAACTCTTATCAAGTTTAATTTCTTTATTTTTTTAGTTCTAATTTATCTAAATATCAAGCAATGTGACTAAGTACAATATATTAGCCCAAATCAACTCGACTTTTAGATGAATTGAATTAAACGAGTTAAAATGAACAAAACTAATAAATAAACAAGTAAATATAATCTACTTAAACTTGAACGGATTATATTTTATGGATTGGTACTATTTTGGATGTAATCAATCAATCAAGATGACAAAAGCCTCACATGCATTCGTACTTCACAAAAACCCTTCACATGGCATATACTAGTGCAACTAATTGAATGTGTAGATCCTCTATCTTTTGAAAATCAATAATGGAAAAATATTATAATATCACAAAATTAAATTGGTTCGTATATATCTACTTTATAATTAATTATTACACAGTGAACGAAATTGAGTCACGTCTATGCTTTCTTGTGAAAAGATTTCCCACTAGTACAAAAGCAGATATTCTCATGTTACTAATTATGTGAAATGTTATTAAATTGTTGTACACATATAATTTTTAAGGATGGGGACTCATCAACAAATTGTGGTGAATCATTATTGCATATTAATTATTTCTACATCAATTTGTAGACTTATTGTGGATAAATAAACAGAAACAGTAATTGATTGGCCCTTTTAATTTGTCTAATTAAGGCAACAAAATAACAATTCCTTCAGAGAAAGGAAAGCAAAATCAGAATTGAATACTCCTTACTTAATTTCAATTTAGAAAAAGTGAATACGTGCATAAAATAGCCTATCATAAATTATTTTTAAATATAAAAAGACATCAGTATTTTGGCAATGTAAGAAATAATGTCACATAAAATGTATTTAATGAATAAATATTAAGACAATCGTTTATTGAATCGATTGATGGTCTAATTCAAAATGTGGACATGATGGAAAGCTATTGAATAAGAATCAGTTCTCATGCTTAGCCAAATCTTCTTCTTTTACGGCAATTTGTGTTTAATGGTATCTAACTTTATTTATTTATTTATTGCAGTTGCCTATCCTCTTATCCACACTTTTTTTTAAAAAAACAACACTTCACTTGTCTTCTTTTTGCAGAAAAATGACAAGTAATAATAATGGAGCTAGAAGCTGAGGAAAGTTCCAACAGAATAACTTCAATCAATGATGAGCTGTACTACCAAATATGAGGAACCAGCTAATGATCGAGACAACATTAACTATGACAGCAACAGAATGATGAAATGAGTTCTCTACTTGTTAATGAATTTTGAATTTTTAATGCATGGCTTATTATTAATTATGATGCAACTGACTCTGAATATATAGAAAATTATGTTGGAAAAGCTGCCTCTAAAATGGAGACTTCAATCCGGGCTAAAATACAACTATCAAACATCGAGTGATACAGACAACTATGATGCAACTGCTAATCAGAGTGATTACTAGAGTGACAAAAGATCATTATTTCCCTGCCAAAGGGTGAAAATCTTATAAGAAAGATCTCAACCGAAAAAGATAAACTTCGTGGTAAATCCAAACATAAATTTATGAGTTTGATACTTAAAAAAAAATACACATAGAATAAATAGTTATATAAAAATTGCTCTATCAACTCAAACCTCGCAAAAATTAAATTCTGAATTGATCACTAAATAACATGAGGGATCTACATTACAAAGTTCATTGTTAGCAACGGATCATTCATTTATTTAAATTTTAAAAGCCAGGTGGAAAGTCTTCCTTAGCGATAGCGATGTTCCAAATTAAATAGAGGAGATCAAAATATATATGGTCCGTTATGTATAAATGTTCTTAGAAGGGTTGCTTTTATCATCGATTTGTTCTCCATCTTTAAGATATTACACATTCGTCGACCTTCAATCGATTGAAGATTGTCTATCTCAAGCTATTTTTACTCTATTTGTTTTGATTTATGTGACAAAATTTAATTTAGTAAAAAATATGATTTTCAAAATAGTTGTCTGGCTACAAAGGATTTTATAAAAATATTCACAAATATAAGACTATTTAATGCAACTGATAATTGAAGTTGCCACCAGGCAACACTACACATCATGGCCTTATTGCAAATCAGTAACACATACTTGTCAATATTCAATTATTTGAGATTTGCTTTTCTCCTTGTAGCTTTTTTATATCAATTATGACCCTGTCTTTTAGCCTTTATGATCAATGAAAAATGCCATCGGAGGAAATTAAATAATGAACGTTTGTCTAGTTTCATTTTAAGAAATTATGTTTGATTTTAATTTATTAATCTATATATTATAATAAAGTTGAATATGAAAACGGTGATATGACGCTTTCTAAGGGCTTCATTCTTATTTATCTTTTTTTGTGATTTTATTGGCATTTTTCTCTTATTTCTTTCAATTATTTTATTTTCTTATCAATTACATAAATTTTACTCCTAATGAATATTAATAAATTTCATAACTCCTAACCTTTCATATTCATAACCCTCAAATAATTTAATATACAAATTTATGACATCCCAAAATTACACTTATAAAAATCTATTTTGAGACATATGTGATGATTATATTTTTTTACATTTTTCCTTATTCTTCATCTTTTATCACTTTTATTGGTTAATTTTTTTGTCTTCTTTGATCTGATTTTGCAGGATGAAGATTGTTAGATATTTCTGTGCAATTCGATTTTACAAGTTAAACTATTTGATATGCCTAATATGGTTATCACTTTTTCTCTGTTGCAATTATACATTCAATATTATTATTTTTGAATTCATGATATTATGAATCACAATTTTTTTTTAGAAAAAACAGCTTGATTTTTTTCTCTTTGTTTCTCTTTGTAGTTTATAGAGATTTTTTTTTTCTTCTTTTTGTAGTTTTTGGAGCATTATGTAATGTTGATAACAAGATCCTTCCTTTATCTTTAAATCATAATTAAATATTCTTTAAAGCTTTTATTTGATTAGTTAACTTCATTTTTATATTTTTGTCGTTATTGTTGTTGTTGTATGATTAACTTATTTTGTTTTCATGTCAGGATATTTTTAAAAATAGAACCTGAAAAGAAAGTCAACACACACATATATGCTAATCAATAAAGCATGTATATATAATTTTGTAGTCATGTAAATCAACTTTTAATAACTATTATGATAGAACATGAGAATATAAAGTTAATTCATAATTTTTATAATATTGTATAATTTATAAAAAAAATGTTTATTGAAATGAAACTTTGTAGTCTTCATATTTTTAGTTTTTTTTATTATTAATATTAGAAGTTCTTAAGTTTTTGAGATTTTCAAAGATCATTATTATAATTTGTTTGGTCAAAAATTAAAATACAAAAGTATTTGTTTAGGATAAAAATGATTTAGTAAAATTATTTATCAATTACTGCTCCTCCATTGGTTCATAATTTTTAATAAAAAAATTCAAGTATCTTTATGTTCCGTGCTTTAATGACTTTTGATGATCATAACTCCTAAATTATATTAATAATCATATTCATAATATCATTTGATATTTCATATTGTTGTCCTATAAATAGGGGCATTATAAAAATATTTATAAAAAAATGATCAAATTTATATGTATAGTAAAATTAAGATTATATATATATATATATATATATATATATATATAATTGAAAAAACAGAAAAAATCGACAAAAGAATTAGTCAAAAAAACATAAATGAATTACTAGCAAAAAAATTTGCAAGGAAAAACACTTATCAAAAAGGAAGTATGGATGAAATATTAATCCAAAAATTCCTAGAAAAACAAAATCTAGAAGAAAACCTAGAAGAAAATCAAGAAAAAGATCAAAAACATGCTGAAAACGAATCATCAGAATGAATGAACTAGATGAATTAGTTTATGCAATGGAAAATCTTAATCTTTCAGAACAAGAATTAAAAGTATTTATGAATAAAGGGGAAACAGGAGGACCTTAAGTAAAATTTGAAGATGGTGATGGATCTAAATCCATTAAAGAAGAATGGCAAGAGCCCGAAAAGAATGAATTTTTTTTTGCAAATAAAGCAAAAAAGAACAAAGATTTTATAAAACAATATCATAATAGTGATAAATTCAAATTTATGCCTAATAGACTCCCAACATGAGACATTGGAACCTAATTCCTAGATCTAGATTGTAAAAGAGATCCAGAAACAAGTCTAGACTTATGGTCTCAAAACATGCTCCTTTATTTCTTACTAGGAAAAGGAAATTATACCGATGAAGAAAAATACATCATCATGATAAATACTTTTATAGGAAAAGTAAATGACTGATTCTCTGGATTAACAGAAGATGCAGAGAAAATAATAAAAAATGATACCTTAGAAGGATTAAAAAATTATTTACAAGAAGGTATAACAAACCTAAAGCAATATATTGCAAATGAATTCTTTGGTGGACAAGGAAGCCCCATAGATAATAGAGAAAAGATAAGAACAATTGCTAAAGAACAATTAGAAAAATTACAAATCTACAAAATGAGTTATATTCAAGAATATACTTGTTAATTCGAAGAATATTACTATAAAATATTTGATAGTGGTAAAGAAATGATACCATATCTTGAAAAATACTATAAAAAATTACCAGGCTTTTGGGCAAAATGCTTCAGAGAAAAATATGAAAAAGAAAATAAAAAAAGAGATACTCTTGGTCAAAGAATAAGCTTCTTAAAAAATAGACTAGGTCAATTATGTATGTCACATAACATACAAAGAAAAGCTAAAAGAATAAATACACAAATTTATTATTTAGATACTAATGCAACCACTCAATGGGGATACAACGATGATAAACCTTATAAAAAAAGAAAACTTAGAAAAGGTTTAATAAAAAGAAAAAATATTTCTAAACAAAATTACATACCCAGAAAGAAATATTATAAAAAGAAAAAAGATTTTAAAAGAACAAAACCAGCAGAAAAATGCAAGTGTTACAATTGTGGTGAAGAAGGCCATAAAAGTTATGAATGTAACAAAAGAAGAGTAAAAGTATCAAAAATCGACAGAATAGACATGGATTCACACCTTGAGTCAATAAAATCAATAGGAAGCGAAGACTTCTTTGAAGAATTATATGGAGAATATTCTACAGATTCCAATGAATCAGAATAAAGAAATACAAAAAGAAGAAGATAATTCAGTTCATATAATAGAAACTGAAGAAGATCATAAGGGTTATGCCCTAAAAGCAACTTTTGATGGAGAAATTTTTAGAAAAATCCAAGGACTAAAACTAAATCTTAAAATAGAAGATAATTTATTAAACAAAATGCAAATAATTTTTGCAAGAAATAAAATATCTTATCACGAATATCAAAAAATCGAAAAAGTGATAAAAATTACCCAAATCACAGGAAAACATAAATTAAACCTATTAACTAAACCAATGATTGATCAAATACTTAGAAAAATTCCTGAAAGGAAAAGGAAAAAAATGAACTATGTCCATTTAGGTGGAATTCAAATACTAGTGAAATCAACCTTCAAAGAAGGAATTAATTGTCCTATAGTCATAAATCTCCAGACGAAAGATTTATTAATGCAAGAGTCGAAAATCTTGATATAATTGAGGGAAACCTAGCTTATGCTAAACTTCTATTCACATACTATCCAAAGTATTGTATTTCACTAAAAGATGCAGACTTTAATGATGCATTAAGTTAATCAAGAGAAAGGATCTTTTCAAATCAGGAAATCATATAATGAGTATTTACTATCAAGCATTATATACAGTTACGAATTCCAATTATGGAAAGATATACAAAAATAAAGGAATGATCGAAATTGATCAAGAATGCTCGGGAATAACAAGAATTGTTGAAGCGGAAATTCAAAATGCTCAAATTCCAGAAGAATATGAAATTGAGTTTGGAAAAACTCAAGAAATAGAAAGTACTAGTAGTAGTAATCCTAGACTTTCTATCGATTATGGAAGAAATTCCATTAGAAAAAGTATTTCCAATAGATATCCTAAAAGAATTCTAGAAAATCCAAATATGACTAGAATCATGGGAAGAATATATAATGGAACATAATAGAAATCGCAAGAAATGTTAATCCAAACAGGAACCACGGCTAACCATATAAGAGAAATCTTAATAGATGGGTTACAAATTCACGAAGGAAATCCCTATAATTATAAAACCTTTGAGGGAAACAATTTTAGTTGTAAAAATATGATAAACCTACCAATACAACTAGATACAATAAGAATAACAGTTCTTTGTTATATCACCAATCACGAAAGTGGTCAAGATCTTATCGTAGGAAATCTTTTCCTGAATAATTTAGAAGACTACAGTATTGGAAAAAATGGTATAGAAATGATCTATAAAAATGAAACTTGTTTCATACCAAAAATATAAATGTCAAAAGAAACTTCTTTTAAAGTATTTGTTTTCATAGAAATTACTTTCTATGATACCAAAATAACAACCTCTGGCCAAATAGACAATGGATCTGAAGCAAGCTTAGCTAAGTCTTTTGTTATAAAAGAATGGGATATAAACAACAGCAAAATATCAATTATTGGAATTACGAGAGACAAAGAAAAGCTCTCTCAGCCCAAAGAAAAAGTAGAAATAATTTTAGGATCTAAAATTGTTTCTATAAATAAATTATTTACCTACAATAAACTAGAAATAGATTTATTATTGGGAAATGATTTTTTACAACAATTTCAGGATTTTTTAAGAAGCTTATTCTTTGACCAAGAGTATTCTTCTCTGAAGCATTTTGCCCAAAAGCCTGGTAATTTTTTATAGTATTTTTCAAGATATGGTATCATTTCTTTACCACTATCAAATATTTTATAGTAATATTCTTCGAATTCACAAGTGTATTCTTGAATATAACTCATTTTGCAGATTTGTAATTTTTCTAATTGCTCTTTAGCAATTGTTCTTATCTTTTCTCTATCGTCTATGGGGCTTCCTTGTCCACCAAAGAATTTGTAACATCCGACAATTTAAAATGAATATGAAGAAGCTTGAAATTGGAAGTAGTCATTTTTGGAAAAAAATTCAGAATCTGGAAATTCGGCCAAGTGTGGAAATCAGTGAGTTTTTGGCCAACTTTGAGCAGTCATAACTCCTAGCTCAGGATGATCTAGGAGTAGTTCCAGCTATGTTTCGAAAGCCCTTGGAACGATCTTTCCAACGCCACCGAGTTTGCTCGATTCCGAGTTCGTATGAGCGAGTTATGCCGTTTGAAAGTTGGGCAGTTGGCAGGGAGTCCGTCCGGAAATTTAAGGGCATTTTGGCCTTTTCACAAATCATTTCTTTTGAGGTTATATTGTTGTGTTGGGCTGATTTTGGATCATTTTTGTTCCATTTTAAAAGAGTAAGAGTTAGGGTTCTTGAGTGAAGAAGAGAAGAAGAGAGAAAGAAGAGAAGAAGAAGAAAAAGAAGTGGGAGCTAGGGTTGTGGATGCAAGACGTTTTCTTCATCAAATTTCTTAGGGAATCTTAGTAAAGGTATGGGAGTTCTTTATCTAGGTCAAGCTATCACCCTAGAGCCAATTTCAAATGGTTTTCAACTTTTCCAAAGTTTGTGAAATAGCCTAATTTCTACTCAAACTCATGGGTTCTTGCATGAAACGATTTCAAATGATAAGTTATGATATTATTGATGTTTATTTGATGTTTTAAGATGAAAAACTCCATGAATCCTTGTATTCTACAAAACCCCAAAATGTGTTTATGAAGTGGGTCTATTTCTATAAATTCAAAGTTGATGGAATTATGTGTAAAGTGAATTGTATTGATATCTCTTGTGTTGTTTAATGTTTATTCATGATTAATTGTTGATAATGGGTGAA
>NC_064293.1:44271245-44301239 GCF_019186545.1 Solanum stenotomum
CATAAAAGCATGTTTCTCCAATAAACGTCCCTTTTAGCATGTTTTTGCATGGCTTCCATACTTAGTACTTAATTGTGCTAACCCCTTTCTTTCCCTTTTTGACTAAAGTGTAGGGATTTGGAGATGGGTGACATGTCATGGCTATTTGATAGGTTTCTAAGTGTTGAAGATGAAGACTTGGTGAGTCCTCATATATTCGAGGACAATACCCCATATGTTCTTTTATGTCTTTTTAGTATTGTTTAAGTTGTGTATGAGATTGGTCCCGAATTTTATACTCTAAAGTATTAGATGGTTTTGAGACATCATGTATAAAGTCTATAAAGTCTAGAAAGTCTTCCGCTTGCTATTGTTTTTTTTTTTAATGAAATATTTTCTTGGTAAAGAAAGTTTTTAATTCCTTATGGTTTTAGTGTCTATGCGATGAATGAATGCTAAGAGACTTGTATTAGACCTCTTCGAGGTCGAGTACGCCGGTTACGACTAGGGGGTGATCCCGGATCGTGACAAACTCATTTGCAATATATTGCTTTAGATTTGTTATACCTTCTTGTAAATAATTTTTTAATCCTTCTAAGGTATCATTTTTTATTATTTTCTCTGCATCTTCTGTTAATCCAGAGAATCAGTCATTTACTTTTCCTATAAAAGTATTTATCATGATGATGTATTTTTCTTCATCGGTATAATTTCCTTTTCCTAGTAAGAAATAAAGGAGCATGTTTTGAGACCATAAGTCTAGACTTGTTTCTGGATCTCTTTTACAATCTAGATCTAGGAATTAGGTTCCAATGTCTCCTGTTGGGAGTCTATTAGGCAAAAATTTGAATCTATCACTATTATGATATTGTTTTATAAAATCTTTGTTCTTTTTTGCTTTATTTGCAAAAAAAAATTCATTCTTTTCTTGCTCTTGCCATTCTTCTTTAATGAATTTAGATCCATCACCATCTTCAAATTTTTCTTGGGGTCCTCCTGTTTCCCCTTTATTCATAAATACTTTTAATTCTTGTTCTGAAAGATTGAGATCTTCCATTGCATAAACTAATTCATCTAGTTCATTCATTCTGATGATTCGCTTTCAGCAAGTTTTTGATCTTTTTCTTGATTTTCTTCTAGGTTTTCTTCTAGATTTTGTTTTTCTAGGAATTTTTGGATTAATATTTCATCCATATTTCCTTTTTGATAAGTGTTTTTCCTTGCAAATTTTTTTGCTAGTAATTCATTTATGTATTTTTGACTAATTCTTTTATTGATTTTTTCTGTATTTTCAATCATATTTGTAATTCTTCTGGGTATATTTTCTTTAAGAGATGTAATTTCTATTTCTATCATTTTTAGTGTTAAGGCTATTTGCTTATGACTTTCTATTAAGTCTTTCATAAGTTCTAAGATATCTCTTATACTCATGTTTTATTTATTCTGAAAAATAATAATCAGAGGTATTCATATCATCTATAATTCCCTCAGGATAATTATAATTAATTTCATACAATTCTTCTTTAGATTGTTTTTTAGAGTAATAATGGTTATTATTTTTCTTTTTAGATCTTCGTCTAATTTTTTAATTACTTGTAGTATTACTACTAAAGTTTCTTTTTCTATATACCATATAGGTTTTACTAGAGTAAAATCTAGTTCCATTATATCCTTGGCTCTGATATAACACACACACACATATAGATAGATAGATAGATAGATAGATAAAACTAAAAATAATAATTTCCTTAACTCTTTTCTTTCGAGAAAGACTTTAAATTCCATAATTTAATTTTCTCAATAACAAATTTATGTTAAAAGTGTGAAAAATATATCATATATATAAATTATTTTTCTTCTTAACAACATAAATGGAGTTTAAATAAGGATAATAAGAGTAATATTTTTTTCTCTTTTCTTTTTTACCATAATAAATATGAATATATGATTAATGTGTATTAAATTTATTCTTATTGAAAGAAAATAAAAGTTTCTTTTATTTTTTCTACATTAAAAAAGGTGTTATCCTTTATACAATTATTATTCCAATTTATTTATAATAATTACCACGATAATATTGTAATAATAGATTGAGAGAGAACAACTTTTTAACTTCTCATATCAACGTTTGTATTTTCAAATTTTTTAGCAGTATGAAAATTTATTTTTAGCAATTTTTTTGAATAAGTAATATCGAAGTCGTATTTTAATTTGTGTTTCTCTCTTTTATTATATTATTTATTAAAACATTTATCAAATAGTGAAATTAATTATTTTAAAATATTTTAAAGTTTTTCTTATAATCGCGCGAAGCGCGAACAATTGGCGCGGACAAGTACACTAGTTATATAATAGTTGTTGAAATGGTACAATGTCTGCCACTTCTCCAAAATTTATTTATTTCAATTTTCTTGTTTTACTTTTCTTTTTATTCGGTTTAACAAGAATATTACTTTTCTTTGTTGACAATTTCTTAATTCTAATTTTTTTTAATTTCAAATTTAAAACCACAATATTTTGATGAATTATAAAACCATTATTGATTATATAAGAGATGAAGCATGCTCATTTAGACGACGTGGCAAAGTCATATTGGTTATTATATTAGTAAAAAGAAAAATAAATGGAATCAAATCAAACTAATGACAAGGCTTCCATAATTGGTATACAATCATTAAAGTAATATATCCTAATACTGCTTTTGCATGCGTAATTAGATGTTGATTAAGGGAATAAATAAGAGAGTTTCAACTTTCATGTCATTAAGATTGAATCCACCTAATCAGTTGGCTTGGCCATGATTGATCAAACTAAATATATTTTTATTTTATTAATACTACTAAGTCACTAAGGCCAGCATTGGCTTATTAATAAAAAAAATTAGCATTACGTTACAAGGACAGGACAGGCCGACAATTTTGCCTACGTTTGACGTCTGTCTACCTATTTTGGTTGTTTCTCTAATAATTTCTTCTCTTTTGTACAGTTGCGTGTGCATATATTTGAAATAATACATAATCTCAAAGGGGCATTGTTAAACATAACTGCACACATGTTTAACAATTCCAAAAGAAGCTATCATGCTATTTTAACACTTTCTTCTTCTAAATATATATAATCATATTTAACAATTATCCAAAAGATACTATCATGTGCTAATTCACACGTAGCAAACTTTCTTCTTGTCCAACCTTTGTTTAATTTAATCCTCAGTTTGTCTCACTATGTCTATATACTACGGTGTTTCAATTAGGGGCGTATAAATCAAATTGAATCGATGAACCAAATTAAATAAAAAAAAGAAGTTGACTTGTAGTTTGGTTTGGTTGATTTGGCGGTTGAAAAAAAACTCGATCACTTTTGATTTGGTTTGGTATTAAAAGAAAAAAAGTCAAATCGAATCCAAACCAAACCGATATATATATAATTTTAATTTTAATTTATTTATAGATAAAAAATATTATTTATAATCTACTTTGTTGATTATTTTTAGTTAGTTTATAGTTTTCAATGTTTAAATATTTTATTTCAAATTTGGGCGTGTAAAATTTTGTAATATATATATATATATAATTTTATTTTATTTATAGATAAAAAATATTAATTATAATCTACTTTATTAATATATTTTTAATTAGTTTATAGTTTTCAATGTTTATATATTTTATTTCAAATTTGGGCTTGTAAAATTTGTAAATATTTTATTTTGTATTAAGATCCAAAGTTACAATTATATTGTTATAGTTTATCAAATTCGAAGTTAACAATTTACTTTGTATATATTTTGTTTTGTATTTAGTTTGCCTCTAGCCTTTAATCTTATTAATTTAACATAATGAATTGAACATTGATATTTCAAAAAAAATATTTTGTACTCAAGTGAATTTTATCGTCTTTTTGAAAATTTCTATTCATTTAACATTTTTTAAGTTTAGCTTACCACACAGGTAAGTGAAAACATATTTGATCTCTTTTTCAAATATCGTATAGTTGTAAAAAACCGAAAAACAAAAAAAAAACGACTAAAAATGAAATCGAAAAACCCGACTTTATGTGGTTTGATTTGATTTTTAGATTTAATAAACAAACATAATTGATTTAGATTTTTTTAAATGAAAAATCAAATCAAACCGACCTATGTACACCCCTAATTTCAATTATGAATTTTAGAATATAATATTATTTTTTACCATCTAGAAAATGTTATTCGTATTGACACACGGATTAATATGGAATGAATCGTATCGCCAAATACTTACTAGGGGAGAAAATATTTTCTATTTAATATTCTAAAAACTCAACCACAAAAAAATCTGAAAAGATCTTATTCTATATTTCGCTGTTACTCTTGGTGGTTAGTATATTATTCAATCCTAGAGGAAAATATTAGAGTAGTAAATAATAAGTTAATTGGATTAAATTAATGAATTCAAATTCTTGAGAATGGCTTAAAATGAAATGATACCAAACATTTATAAAATATTACCGATAAAGATTTCCATCAACACATGGTTAATATTTTTTGGTTAAATATATGTTATTCTGAAAAGGTTAGAGATGAACCAACATGGTCATTTCTAGAGAAACCAATAATGAAATTAAAAGGTGGACCACAATGATAGATCTTCCCAATGATTCCCCTTATGACTTTATCCATCACCAATCATCATTACGTGTTTCCTAATCTATTCTACCTCCACATGCTTTTGCTCCCTTGACNCCCCCCCCCCCCCCCCCCCCCCCCTCTAATTCTTTCAACTTTCTATTTTTCTTTCTGGAAAAAATTATTTCATAAAATCAAAAGTTGAAACATTAATTAAACGCACAGTTTTCTGTTCTCTGCTATTAGTAGGTGGTTGATTTCTAAACGGTTTTGAAAATTAAAGCAAAGGATGGTCAATATTATTATTGAAACCAACACCTTATATTGGTTGAAAAATGTTAAATAGCCAGAAAATTTGATCAGAAAAATAAAAAAATTATAATATTTTTTTTATTTTAAAATAAACTGATCATTTTTCCATTTTTTAGTTAAAATATATTAAAATTAAAAAGATAAAATATCATTTTGACCAAATTTTCTGACCAAAAAGATTTTTTCATACAGATATTGGAATAGGGGTTTGATTTCTATTTGAGCAATCACTCCCGAGACACTTGGCTAAAGACGCTCTTTATATAATGCAATATTACACAGTAATACCTGTCAATCTTAGAAATAAATGATGTCCATTAAAATTTATATTTATATAGGAAAAAAAATTTTGGCCAGAAAATTTGACTATAATTATATTTTATCTATATTATTTTACTTTTTAAAATATTTTTACCCTTTTAATTTTAATATCTTTTAACTAAAAAATGAAAAAAGATCAGTTTATTTTAAAATTAAAAAAATATTATAATTTTTCGGCCATTTAGCATTAATATATATGATAATTTAATTATGCTATTTAAAATGTCTCTTCAAAATTGAATATTATTAAGAAAATATAATAAGTATAAGGAATAGTTGAAAACACATATTCATTCATTTCAATGTGTTTTACCTATTTTATTTTATGGTACATTTAAAAAAGAATGACTCTTTCCTTTTTTAGCAAATTTTTAATTTTAATTTTTCACCTGACATGTTAAAAATCACAAGATTAAATAACATTTAGATACATTTAACATATTTTTAGTTTTAGATCACAAAATTTAAAAGTGTTCATTAGTTTTTTAATTCGTTCCAAGATAAAATAAACTAAACAAATTGAAATAAAGAAAGTACTAATTTTTACTCTACTAACATAACTCTTATTTTGAGACGAGGGAAAAAAAAATATACTCCTTTGACAATAAATAATATGGTAATATTATATTATCCTTTGACTTTAGATATAAAAAATAAATTATCTTTTGATTTTTCAAATTAGACATATATAATCGGATAACTATTATTAAACAAAAAAAATATTATTATTTAGTTTTCAATTTTAAAAATAAACTGACATTGTAATTTTATTGTCTAATCTCTTCAAGAATTTACGTGTCCTACGCAGAAATGGGGGTCTTGAGATTTTGGGAGTAAGTGATGGTTGGAAACGACACATCAAAGAGGAGTCCACCTGAATGATACTCATGCAAGTCTCGTTCCTCATAATTAATGAGTTATTGTTAGAAACTTGGTCCAATCAGCGTGCATTTCACGTGATGTATGACCCACTCCACCCCTTAATCTTAGGGCACCTCACATCTTCCACCACTTTTGCACATTATTACTGATTCATGAATCAAATATTACGTCGAAATGACACTACAATAAACAAACAGAATTATAATTCGAATGTTAATATTATCGTATCTTTGAATTTTCAGGTTATTTAAATCATATTCCTACTTTCATTATGCTACGATGAACTTTTATAACTCGTCAAGTCTCTCGGGCATCGCCGTTCACTCGGCCAATAAGTTTTTTCAATTATTAAAATTCAAACTAGATTAATATTTTAAATGTTTTTTAATATATTAATATGAGAAGAATTGTAATTTATAATACTTATTACTTTATAATTTTTGAATATTTTAATTTTAATTTTAAAATATTAAATTAATTTAATTTAATTTAGTTTAAAAAATTACTTAAATTGATATTTGAAAAGCAAAAAAACTACATAAATTGAGATAAAAAAAAGTTATTGATGATTTTATTTACTTTCTCCCTCTCAAATTTTCTGTCATGATTCTCTTTTATATGTTTCTTCATAAATATTAATTAAAAGGAGGATTTACCTATTTTATTATTCATTGATATTTGAATATTCATAACATTATCTCATAATTGAGGCATTTATAATTTTCAAGAGCAGTAACTACTCTTTTCGTTTTGAAATAATTGGTGTTTTTGTCTTAGATACAACCCTTAAGAAAACTACTTTAACACTTCAGGAAAATAAGAAATGTTATATTCCCTCTGTTCATCTTTACTTGTTCACTATACTAAAAATAGTTATTCAATAATACTTATTCAAATTAAAAAATTAAGAGATAATTTATCTTTTTCTATTTATTTTACTTTGCTATTAAATACTATTCAACATCTAATTATTCATAATTATGTGAATGTTATTTTTTAAAAAAATATTACTGTATTTATTTTGAAATGAAGATAATATTTATAAGGATAGAATAAAAATAAAAAAAAAGAGAAGCTTTACACATTTAAAATAATAAATATTTTAAGATAACAAACGAATTGAAATGAATAAAGTGAATGATTAATTATTTGGGCATTCGTTTCTTTATGTACACGCCTCTTGCAGGCAGGCAGTGCCCCCCCTCTCCTTTATTCATGTATACACTTTCTCTATCAATTAACTAACAAAACTAGAGACAAATACACGTGACCTCACCCCCACCTACATACCAACCTTTTTTATTTATTTCTCTTTCCCTATATTACACATCATCTCATCATCATTAAACACCTCCAACTGAATTATCATTATCTTTCTCTTTTTGTTTGCTAAAAGATCTACTTCTTCTCCAGTTTTAATTTGTTAATCCTATTTTAATTAAATATAAAATTTAAAAATTATAAAAAAATACTTTTAAAATGAACTAAAAAAAATTTGATTAATAAATTGAAACGAAAAAGTACTATATATACTTTTAACTATTCTTTCCTCTAATTTTTTTTCAACTCTATTCATGATGGATAATGCTTCAAGCATGCACCTGTCTAATCATTTATTATAACCAAGTGGCGCAAAACAATAATATTCATTTACTCACTTTTTAATTTTTTTAAAAATACATTATCATCTTCATCTTCTCTTATCCAGAATTTTTCGGTCCATCCAGATTTAATTCCTTTATGATAATTGTATACGAATCAATATAATTCACAAAAATCGTTTGGCGATAATAATACCCGAATCATCTTCTTACACTTTCTTTTTTTCATTTTTTTTGGGGGGGCCTTTTTGCCTTTTGGGACCTCTCCTTTGCTCAAATCAAGAGAGTCCAATAATTGAGAAGATTACGGAGACACAATTCTTCCTCCGTCTCATTTTATATCACATTTTTACTTTACATTTGTATTAAGAAATTGTGTAACTTTACCTTTCTACCTTTATTTTTTTTTTTTGGAACTCAAGTTTGAAATCAATGAATATGAATGAACATGAATCATTCACTTTAACTTATCTAAGTTGTTTAAATGTATGTTTTCAATGCTAATAACTCACAAGGGTAAAAAAAAAAAAGAATATACTAATTTATGTATTGATTTTATGAAATGACAAATATTATGAACCAACTATTTATAGAAAGGGATACATGAGGGAGTAAAAAGGGAAAAAAATGTAGATGACGAATTAAATAGAAAACGACGAAAGTAAGTAAACGAAGATCAATAGATTGTACTATATATAAATAATATTAATAATAATAATAATAATAATTCATCCATATGTATATATTTGCTTAATGATTTACAGACTTATAATATGGACCATAAGAAAGAAAACAAATTAAAAATATTGATTAGTGACCTTAATTCTATTTACTCTACACATACAACTGCACTAGTCATACAAGCCCTAACCAAAAAAAGTGGCGGCTTTCCGAGATTTTTTCTAAACAAGATTTATATTACTAATATATATGGCCTTTAATTAACAAGCTGCCGACGGATTGTTGAATGGACTGTAGAAGTGAGGCTTTTGAGCAATGGTGAAAGCATTTTTCGACGGATTTTCTCCGACACCGCCGCCGATCCTTTCGCATGAAGGACACATGGTTAAGGTTGCCGCCGGCAACTGCATGTACAAAGGTTGTGCTATTTTTAGAGCCTTTAGTTCCTGCAATTCCTTGTGAAGTCTCCTGTTTTCTTCTGTCAGTGTCTCGCAGCATTTTTTCAGGAATTCACAGTCTACCTCTGTTTGCTTCAGTTTTGTTCTGTAACCAAAAAAAAAAAAAACACGATCCCATCAATTTTATGTTCACTTATTTTGCAAAAAAACAATAATGAAGATTATCATTAGTGATTAGTTCTACCTGGCTCTTCTGTTCTGGAACCAAACTTCAACTTGACGAGGCCTTAAATTGAGTTCTCTGGCTAAATCCTGTTTTTGTTTCTGCATAATTAGCAAAATTAATTGTAAACAGATTCAAAATTTAAATCGAATAATCTATATTTTTAAAATTTTAGTAATTTGTCGAGTAAAAACATGTTACATAGCGATAAAAAAATACAGTGATGAAGAACTTACAGGATTGAGAGTGCTGTGTATCTTGAAGCTTTCTTCCAAAAGTGCGGATTGTGCTTTAGTGAGCCTAAGTTTCTTCCTAGCGTTAGAGCCATCATCATCTTCATCACTAATAACTCTGGAGGAAACTCTTTCTACTTCTGTGGTTGTCTCTTCACTACCAACATCTCTCTCCCTTTTGACACTAGCATTTGAGTAGGAAGAGGCAGCACTATCTTGTCTGTACAAATCAGCAGATTGATGATCTTTGTTAATTTTAATCGGCTGTTGTTCGTACGTACGATCACCGGAAATCAGGCTTAAAGTTAGTGAAGGTTCAAGGCCAAGAGACGGACCTTTGCCTACTAGTGGTGTTGTTATTTTCTTTGATTTGTGATCGGCTGTTGAGGAAAAGCCTAATCCTAAAACTAGGCCAGTGTTGCAAATATCATCAAAACCCATCTATGTGTTGGAATAAAAGAAAACAAAAAGGAAGCAAGTGTGTGTGAACTTTTGTTGTTGTGAGGAAGAATGGTGGAAAAGAGAAAAGGGATGGTGGGATATATATGAAGAGAGAGTTGGGGACTTTAGCTAATTAGGCGTAGCTTTGGGAGAGTCTTTCAAGGAAAACTCAGGAATAAGACTTTTGTGTCTTAAGGTGAGGTGTTGTGGGGTGTGGTGAGTGGGTGGGTGGGTTGGTTAGTTGGGTGACTATATATCTATCTATGATTAATAATCAAAGGATTGAATGAGTAGTGTGGAGGAATTATTAAAAGTCTATTTCTTTCTCTTCATAGGTTGACCATTCGAACCCCACTACTCTTATCTCTCCATTATATATGAAATGACCAACAAACTAGGAAACTAACCACTTTGGACAGCGGAGAAATTGCTTTACCCTTAATTAAAAGTCTTGATTGAGGTCATGTACATAGAGAAAGTCCTATTAGAAGCATCACCCCCAAATAAATCATACATGACCTGTGTCAAAAGCCAATTGAGTTTCTCTTCAGTATGAATGATAAAACATTTCGCAAGCTTGAATTCCTATAGAAAGTCCGTCCCAACTGCACTGTATTTATATTTAATCGGAGTTCTAATACGGATTCCAAACATTTAGAGCGAAACAAAAAAATCACCCGGGGTGCTCTTACCCTTTTCTTTTTAGGGTAATGAAAACTTAAAAAAATTACTTATTTTAAAATTAAAAAAAAAACATATAATACCTGCTTTAAGGAGTGATTAATTGATATTTACATCGGGAAATTTCAAATTAAAATAATGTATTTTATGATTAAATATTTAAATTTTGAATTAAGAATAAAAAAATAGTAATTATCAAGCTCTTTAACCAAGCAAAGATACGCTCTCATAAGTTTGAACTTTTGGAATATCAAAAGAATAAATGCATATAACGAGTACGTGGATTCACATGGAAATGGAGAATCATTCGTCTGCCCTTCGCCACCCATCACCATACCGAAATTTCTCTCTTCTTTAATTACCACAAGCATTTAATTTCTTTTTTCTCTTTCGTACTATTCTTCTCTTATTAATTAAATATTTTTTCTTACTTTATCCACTATTTACTTCTATCATCGTATATATTTCTGATAAATAATACATGGGTCATTCGTTTACCAACTTGTGTGACAGCAGCCATGATACACCCATCACTAATGTTTGTTAGGTATAGCCCCATAATCATCTAATAATTCACCTACGAACTATTATTTCTTGGAAAATTCCAATATGTACCTCATATATAAAGCGGAACATATAAATACATAATATAAAGTACAGTTCTCCAAGATATTTAATTTCCTTCGATGAATTTTTATTATTTCCAACAAAATAACATAAAAGATTTTCGTACTTAGGTCCAATAATCAAATCAAGTGTAGAACGATAGATATGCAGGGTTTAATTAATCGACTAAAAATTTCTTAATTAGTTATTGAATTAATATAATTACTTGGTATATAGTGAATATTGTGCGTGTATTTTGCAGGTGGGTATATATAGTAAGGTTGGTTTGAAGATGAGATAGAGATGTGCACTATGTGAAGTGTAGAGCATGATGTCTTCATTGTTTGGTGTGTAATGAAAGAGGCAACTCAAAGAGGAAGAAAAGTAGGTACAAGACACTATAAGGGAGTTTCATAAGTGTAATAATGCTGCCAGAATATGATTCATCGACAAGAATCCGGATATTTGCTTAACTATAAAGTTTATGTACCCCTGTTGCTTTCGCGAAAAAAAATTAAAATCTATCCTATCCTATGTTTAGATCAAATGAATAAATATTTTTTTGTTACTTATTCATATTTAATTAAATGGTCGATCTGTTAAGGTTTATAATTTCATTAAATATTGGTTGCAAAGAAATATTTTTGAAGTTTCTATGTATGTAAATTGGGACCCCCATGCTAATTGAGCTGTATGGTTATAAACAGATAGTATAATAATGCATTGTCGGCTGAGGTGATGAGAAGTTAGGTCACCCATTAAACATGATTTGATCTAACTTTTATTATATTTCTTCTATTCTTGGTTCTGTTTAGATTATTCATTTAACAAGCTTTACTTTGGAATTATACCCTAATAAGGCATATATGGTCCCGCCTAACTAGTCATCACTCACCAACATGCTGTGGTGCATCCAGTTTTTTTCCACAAATCTACATGATCTTGAGTTTATCTATTTCAACTTTTTAGCACTTCATTATTTATTCTTTTCAATTTTTGACAAATTAATATGTGTTCGAGTTCTTTCCGCCATCTCTTTTGATGTCCTAATTTATACAACTAGTCAATTTTTTTATGTCATCTTTGCATTTTACATGCAGCAGCCCAGCAGATAGGCATGCCATATTTTAAAACAAACCAATTAAATCAAAATTAATATATAATCAATCAAATGTCTATTTTTTATATGAATTGATGGAGCTTCTTGATTAAGTAAAATCATAAAAGTCAAGGAAAGACATCTGAAACTGGTCCTTATTGGGGAAATAACTAATGTGTTTAATTACTCAGAATAATACAACTCGTTTTGTTTTATAACCAACTATTTATCCTTATGTTATAACAATTGGGTAATTACTTTCTGTGTATTATTTTATGAACATTTAATTAACTCGGTACGAAGCTCGAACATGTTAATTTGACCTGTGCCTTATATCATATTATTATCATTATATATATTGTTGAAGATAATAATAATAAAAGGTATTTGTTGTAGAATTTTACCATGGTGAGTGGATTTGGACTTGTTGAATGTTGTGTGGAATAAAATCAATAATAGTACTATGTTTTCGGTTGACGCCAACTAACAAGATAATTAATCATTATATTTAATTAATTGGGAGATGCAAAGCATTTTATCAAGGCATATATTTCAAATCATATTCTAAGACAATGTCAACTTACCATTAACGTTGGAAAGGCTTTCTGTTTTGAGTTTTGAGTTTTGACTTGTGCTAGTACAATCATGAATGAACCACTTTGAACAAGAATACTAATCTTGTGCTTAATGGCTTTAGCATCGATCATATAATATGACTAATTTAATGAATGAAATTATATAAACAAAAGACACTTGATTAAAATGATTGTCATCCAAACCTTTTTGTCTCTAGTGGACGAATACCAAAAGCAGCTTGCTAAGCATTTGACTTTGATATGGTTGGAGTACTTCTAATATTTCTTTAATACATCCTTTCCGTGGTGCACTGAATTTTTTTTTTTTTTAATTAGAGGTCTTGATTTTGAGTCACTGATATAAATAATTTTTTTAGTAGAGATTAACTTTTACTTTAAGGGATCGTTTGATAGAGTGTATTAGCAAAAATAATGTATGCATTAATTATATGTATTAGTAATCCCTTGTTTGATACATTTTTTCATGCTATGTATAATTAATACTTGCACTATACATTCTATTGTGTATTGATGAGTGTATTACTAATACTGTGAATTTCTAGGTATTAGCAATGCAAAGGATTTAATACATGCATTAATATGATTAAAGACTCAATTATCCCTCAAAAGTACTTTTACATCTTTTCCACCATAATTGTGAAGGATACTTTTGTAAATAAATATTTTTATACAATGCACACTATTTTTAATACACCAAACCAAACAATGCATAACAAATAATTTATGCATAACTAATACAAGTATAACTAATACATGCATTACTAATGCTTGCATTACTATTATGTACACTCCATTGGATATTGTTTTTATACGCTCTATCAAACGACCCCTAAATGGGCTATATACCGTGTAAATTCAAATTAGTTGACTTTTAATACATATATCAAATACCAATTATAAAAAAAAATATTTCTTGATATGTATATGTGCTCTCCGTCCTAACTTGAACCTTATCGAAGATGATTGGGAATAATTGAGAACCCACCTAAACAATCAACTAGTGGATGGAAAATTTATAAATAAAAAGAAATAAAGAAGTTTCTATGAAGCTTGTAAAAGTATAGTACGTGTTGAACTATATTTTTTCTTTTTTGGTGAAAGGTGAGTTATTACAAAATTTTAGGCTAGAACGAATGATAAATAAAATTATGCAGGGAAATGATCTAGACTTAGATAATTAATACAACCCGTAATATATTTTAGAAAACTAATTTCTAATTTGTTTTCCATAAAAGCAACTCTTAGTATATTTTCAATTACCTAATTTCTTTTACTTTAAAAAGAATAAAAATTCAATCATATATTTTTTATTTCTAATCAAAAGGAGCACGTACGGGTATCTTAATTTTGAAACATTATTTCCCTAGTTATTGTATCTTATTGACTTGAGAGAATAATGCATTCATTAAAAAGAGGATAAGAAACAAAAAATCAAACGTGATAATCCTTGAATAGTTAATCACGTGAATACCAACTTGTACATAATTTCAAAATCAGTATGAAAAGGAATACGTTACTTGTGCCTAAATCCATTGCATATTGAGGATGTTCATGTACACATATAGTTGAAAACTTTTTATTTTAAAAGAAGTTGGAATCTATTGTAAATAGTAAATATATAAAAATTGGTCCCCTAAGAGAAAAAGAGAAAGAAATGATCACGTGCGAAGGAGGTGGGTAGAGACTAGAGACGATATAGGGACCCGCCAATGATTTGGTATTATGGGTATTCGATTCCGTGGGGGATTGAGGAGTTTTGAGCGTAGAACTTGCCAATCATGCTACTCTCATTTTTTGGGACCTCGATAGCCTTTTTTCTATCTCTTTATTTTCAAACTGTTCAATTTTACTCGTCTAGTATTTTAAATTTTAAGTTTTTATTTTCTAAATCATTTTTCATTCAATACTATACATTAATTAATACGATAAAATATGTAAACAATCAAAATTTAAATTAGGCAACAGAAAAAGTAGTAAAATTTAATAAATAGCTTATTTGGTCATACTTTTAAAATTAAAAAAAATATATATCAAAAATACTTTTTGAAAAGAGTATTTATAAAGAGTGGAAGTTTAGATTTTAGATAATCAATTTAATTAAAATGTAAAGTTTTTTTTATCAATATTAGATAGCAATTGTATTCTACAAAAGTTCCAAGAGTGATTTTAGGAAAAAAAAAAAAAGAAGCTAATATTTTCAGCATCTTACAAATAACTTTTGTTACTTTTTGAAAACAGAGTTTTTTTTTTTCTGAAAAAGTTAGGCAAAATACTCAATTTTATTAAATAAGAAGAATTTTAATTTTAAAAAATTAAATATTAAGTATCAAACAATAATTACTCATAACAACTTTTATATCTTCATTTATTTAATAAATAATATAAATACCTTATCATAATCTGTTAAATATATTTATGATATAAAAGTTATTTACTTCTTTTTTTTCAAGCAATGAAAGTAGTTTTGCTTATGTTAAAGTTCGTAAAGTATATCAAGATTTTATTTTATTTTGGGATAGTTGAGGTTTAGAGGGGGGGAGGGGGGGGGGGGNAACAAAATTTTGTTACGTACTGTTCAATTGTTTTTTTTTTTTTTTTAATATTTGATTAAACACCTGAATTTTGAAATAAACACTTTTAATTTCTTTGTTCGAAAAAACTTGACCAAACGGACTATCATTAGCCTATATGATTTATTTGTCATGATTCACTCGTTGTTGCTGCATTTATAGCCAGCCAATGGATGTTGGTTACAGTAGTTAAAGTTCATATAATTTTGTAGTGTTGCATGCACTGTGCTCCATGAGTTCTGAAGAACCTATCCTTTTTTTGTGCCGTACCTTCCTAAAATTCTTGTAATCAATTTGGAATATTTATTTGTGTGAAATAATAATGCATCTTAGTGTACATGAAAATATCATATCCATAAAAGGCAGAATATCTTTTCTACTTTATATAATAAAGTTTTCGTCTCTGCTATAATCATAAAGGAAAAGAAAAATACGCTTCTATTGTTCATGATAAAAAGTGATACGTTTTGAGATAACGTGAAATGATAGAAGATTAGAATCTAATTGTACTAATATGAGAAACAAATGGAGCTCACAAATTTATTCTTCTTCTTCTTCATTATTATTTTTTTCTTCAAAAAGAATGGTCTAAAAAAGAGTTGTATAATGTAAAAGTTGTAAAAGGTATTTCAAGTATATATATGTCGATCAATAAATTTTTATGTATTTATAATTACATTACTCTAGATATTAAACACTTTAACGTTCATCAGTTGAGAGAAAAAACGATATTAGTTAATTTAAATATTTTAAAGTGTATTACATATTCATCGTAAAAACAAAAAAAAACGAAGAGATATAGTGCAAAGACAATCAGAAAAAAAGTTGAATATCAATCTGAACAACTAAAATTTGATGTTAATTTCAATAAAGGAAGTGTTATAAGTAGACATAATTTTTTTTTGTTAAGACAGTATTGGTATGAGCCGATCACACAGTGAGGCAAATATAGTCTGTTTAGAGGGTAGGGAAGTTATCACTCCTTATCAAGAAAAACTACTAGAAATTAAGAAAGTAGCGACAAATAATATTTCGTAGGTAAATAATTAAAATTTTATTTAGTTATGAATTATAAAATAAACTCAATTAGTTAAGAACTTTCTAACGACGAAATAATTATAAATTACTGATAAATACCGTAACTGATTTCATGTTTTCCATAGTGAAAGAACAAAAGGAAAAAGATATAGTTGAGATTCTCGAAATTTCCTATATGGTAACTATTGTTGATTCCTTTATAGACTATTATTGATTCCTTTATAGACTAAAAAGATTTGATTTATTGGGAGGGAATATTGCTATGTGTGCTGATGTTGGAAGTGAGGATATATATGCCAATATTAAACAGAGGTTATTTAGAGGTGGTGTTCCAACTCGAACTAGAGATTTCTGATTAAAGATGGATCAGTCCTACTTAATGACAATCCACCATGTTGGTTTGAAGTGTACTTTTATACTTACACTATAATGGAGCATGAAAAGCTATGACTACAGGAGCAAAATTAATAATTTATGTGCATTAACTGTCTGATACTTTGTCTGTATAAAAGTACAATATATAATGTGGTCAAAGAGTTGAATAGAATGAGAGATAATCATCTAATGAAGTGATTAATTACAAACATTTTCTTTTTATACAAAATAGAAGTTGCAATTTATTTTTCACCGATTCTGTGTGTTTTAAATCTCAGCAAATATATTACTATACTGTTGTATTGTTCTTAAATTTATAAATCCTGTCGGAAAAAATAAAATTAAACAACGGAAAGTACAGTAAGGCGGATCTAATAAATATTTGCAGGTTTGACGTATCTTTGTAATAAATTAATACATAGTCTAGAATACATACATGATAGATTTAAATAAGTAGAAAATATTAAACTTCATTTGGGTGTGGATGGCAAAATGGGAAGTATAAAAAAGGATGATGTGGTCTAACGTGAGGACAAGAGTCCAAGTAAGAAAGTAGGACTTAGTGAATTGTCGGGGTTTCATCTTTTTCAACCAAAGGGCAAAAGATAAAAGAAAATGAATTTTCCACCGACTTTCACAAAAGCAAGGGACGACCTTCCTTATCTTTACCCTACTTTATATAACAAATAATATCTGATTTTTATATTAGAGTTTGATGAGATCTGAAATATCTATTTTTGAAGATAACACTTTTAAAATGATTTTCTTTTTTATTGCAAGGACTTGAATACTATAAGACTTTTAATTATGTCTTTTTTAGTAGTTTTCTAACAAAAGACTTGTTTGATGGATTAGGATTTCAGTTGCTTGCGTTTAAATGTTGGAAAAGGTAAAAGTAAAACCTATTTCTTGTTTTCATTTTCCAATAAGGGTTCTTCGCCATGTCATAACCCCACTTACCTGACTAACTTTCTCGTCATCCATCATAACAAAGTGGGCCTCAATTTAATTATTAGGATCCCTTTGCATAATCATAATACCTAAAACAATAAATGAAAATTACTTTAGTTGAGCTATTGTTTTCAATATAAGCAATTCTGAAGTTGGTTATACAATTATTTGTAGGAAATTTTTTTTAACAAACCAAACGCAACCCCTAAGGGTGTGGAGGATCCTAACCAAACGAAGTGGTTGTTAGTGCGAAAAAAACACAATTGAGGGTTTGCCGGCTCCAATTGTGGCACAAAGTTAGTTATGACAACTTGTCTCCTATTGTGTTCTCCGCGTGTGTCCATGTCATTTGAAGATGGAATATTTTGGGGGGCTTTTCTTAATGGATTCTTTATTTAATTACACTCCAGTAAATATTTAATATAGTTGTTCAACTGCTCCAAATCTCTTTTTGCATTAACCTCTATTAGATTAGGTAATTGCCAGTACTTACATTGGAGATATTAACCCAAACAATTGTAGTTTCGTGTCGATGTGGAGGAAACAAAGGACAGAAGATGTTATAGGTGATCAAACTTCAATAATAATATTTTGAGAGAAAAGATAATGCATCCCCTTTTCAAGAATAGTCATCTCAAATCATTTGTAATAATATTAGAAGTTCAAGACATCAATTTTTCCTCATTTTACCCTTGTAATTGTTCAAAGGCTACAAACATCTCAATAAGATGACACATAAATAGAGTAAGTATTCAATGAAGAGAGATTATATCGTAAGACACAAATAGTTAAAAGTCTCTTTTAATTAATATATTTTCTTGAAGGGGAGTATAAAAAGAGAAACAGGACAAATTATTTAAGATGAAAAGAGTATAAAACAGAAAAGAAAGGAAATAAGTCATATCTAGAATACTTTACAGTGTTCCTCCTGTGGGGGATTCTGTTCTGTTTGTTTGTTCTCTTCTTTCTTTTTGGATATGATGCTGGCTGGGGCTTGTGAAGTCCATAACCATGGAATAAATCGCTTTTCATTGATAATTATTGACGGTCTGGCACTCGAATATTGTTGTAGAAAAAAAGGATTTCAATTGCTCAATCATTTCTCTAAAGATGAATTCGTGCTCATAACAATCATTGTAACAGGTGTAATTTTGCGATGGACATTGGATTTTTATTTTATTGCACTGAAGTAAATTATACCTTGTAAGATGTAACGGAAAAGTTTTCAACATTTTTTTCTATTAGTACTATTTTTTGTAAACAGATTGACCAACAACCGTTGTTGCGGACATAATGTGTTTCGTTACGTTGGGACCAAATCAAACGGCCCAGAACTCACTCATTTTTGCTGGACAAGGAGTTCATTTACAGGAAGCCCAGCAACCTTTTGGGAATGCAACAGAGACTAATGTCCACCAACTTTAGCGTGACCCAATTCACTGTTTTTCCAATTTTCGAAGAAAAAAAAGCAAGAATTTAACCTGATGTTTTTTTTTTCTCTAGAACTAATTATTCAATTATTACTTTAATCTCTGAAACAATACAATATCAAATAAATATTCAAAGACATAACGGTTGGGTTTCAAGTTTTACATCGGAAACCTGTTATGCCAAAACATATTTGTTATGGGCCTATAACATCATCACCATAGAAGAATGATCAAAGCAAACCAACATGTGTTAGTGCAAAAAAGAACTCAAGATGGTTTTGGAGTTTAACAGTATCCGATCCCTTATCAATATATTTTTCAGTAAAGATAGGCAGTACGTTTGATGTGGCAATTCAAGTAGGCATTTATACAGAGCATTGGTTCTAATAGGTTACTCTTTAAAGGTCTATTTATTTTTCAGGTCACTTCCTGCTTACCGCCCCTTTGGATGGATGTACTCACATAGCTAATCTTTGCAAATGACAAATACATTCTTTTTGAACTATAAAATCCAAAGATTCTTTTTCTACAACTTCAACCAAATAATGTCTAGGCATGTAGGAAAATAATGGGTTTTACCAACAACTTGAGAGTTCTTTATAGATGTTCAATGCATAAAATAGCTTGGACCTCAATGTGTATATGTTTCTTTGTATGGTTGGACAATAATTTCTAGAACAAGAGGCAGTCTTAGGAGTTGATAGATGTGAATATTAAGTACCGAGAGGACCTAATTACTGATCTGCGAAGGAGACAGGGTGCATGTAATTGAGGAAAATGAAAGAAACCTCCAAGCTGCTGAAAAGGTGTTCAGAGATTTGAGAGTTGCAGAGAACAGCTGTGCGGCAAGGAAGGGGACAGAAACAACAAAATGAGAAATGATCTTGAAAATGCTGGATGAAAAAAAAATAAAAAATGCGTCAACCATGAGGAAGAAAAAGTGGAGGCTTTGAAAAATGAAACTCAAAAGTTATTGATTCTGGTCGAAAGCTAAATTTGAGACTGACTGAATGGGAGGTAATCAATGAGAAAAGAGAAGAGTTGCAGAAGGAAGCTGGAACGTGTGGTTGAAGAGAAATTGGCCATTTCTAAGCTCTTAAGGATAGTTGTGACAACCCTGAAAGCAGAGAAAAATGCAATGCAACAAGGATATAAGCAAAATCCAGAATCACTTCCCTGTGATCGTGAAACCTTCATGTATGAGATTGAGAGTAAACGTGCTGGTCTATTTAGCAAAATTCAGAAACAACGCGATAACTTTTAACTGGATGTTGAGATGCAAAAAGGCACTAGAGAAACGCATTGAAAAAAGACATGAAGTAGAAATTAGCCTAAAGGAGAAAAGTGAAAGCCATAAGATGAACATAAGAAAAGAGCTTTGGATATTGCACCTCTCAGGGAGATTATGGAAAAGGAATTGGAGCATGTTGGCTTAGTGTTGAAGAAACTAGATGCTCAGGATCAACTTGTATCGAGAGAGAAGAGATAAAGAGTGCACAGAGCTAAATAATATTGTACTATTGAAGAACTTAGGTGGAAAGGCTGAAATTAGAGAAACAATGGGAACTACTTGACACTGAGAGGGGGGTGATTCTTGCTCAAATTGATCCATTGAAGACATTAGAGGATGTTAAGATTATACCAGTTTGTATTGTCATACGCAATAAGTTACATTCTGGTCTACAATCCAACGAACATAAACCTTCTGCCAAAAGATTTCGAATAAGTGACAGAAATCGACATAAAAAAATCAGAGGGGGAAGTCAGGCAAGCTTAATTCTCTTTAAAGTTGCGTGCTCAAGCAATGCAAGTTCATGATGATTTGAGATCAAACATTGTATGAGAAGACTATTTCAAAAAGAAAAGAAGACAGAGCACAAGAAAACTATTTTCAAAAGGAATCACACAAACATTTCAGTCATCAGTATCCATCATAGTGGCCCTAGTTCTATAACGTTTGCCAGGCTTATGCAAACTTCCAGGTCTAGCTCTATCGGCTGCAATAGACGATTCATCTTCTTCCATGGCAGCATTATCGGATTCCATGGTAACAATACTAAGGGGAACTGTTTTTTTCACTTGCATTTGCTCTGCCTTAACGCCCTGTTTGTTGAAGGTAACAACAGGCTGCTTCATTCTCAGGTTAAATGTGGGCGATTTCTCAAAATTAGTGGAGCTATCATTATACAGGTGCGATCCCTTCTTCATGAGACTGAGAAAGTCCATGTAAGCTTTTCTATTGGATTCTTCATCCATATCATCCGAGACATCTAGTGTATAGCAAGTATACTTGGATGGATTCCTTACATAGTCTGGAATGGATGAAATAGGGACCAAGTTATAATCTTCCTTGAACTTGAGTTTTTTAGGAGAATGTGCATCATTCTGACCTTGAGTCTTGTACACAGTAGGTGGCTTGGAACCTAAATGACCTTCTCTCAGGGCAGCCTCCGCATCTTCCTTGAGTCTGAGCTTGGCGGCCTCGTGATTAGCACGAGGATCTCTCGTAATGTCATGGAGAGTAAGAGGAAGCTCATGGTCTGTGTCTGCAGAAATTCCGTAGTCAGAGACCTCCCGCGTGTACAAGCGGTCACTAGGCTGCTGCTTCTCCTTTTCCGTATCGACGGCCACTTCGTCAAACTCGTCTTCTTCCTCCTGATATGTAAATTACAAAAAATTCAAAAATGAAGAGTCGTAAGACTACACAAAATGCACAATTTCTCATAGAGGAAACGGATAAAAGAGGGAAACCAAATAATTACCTCATAGTCAAAGGTGCAATCTAAACCAATGCCGGCCCGGATATCCGCATCATCTGGTTCTTGGCCGTCGCTGAGCTGTTTGGGAAAATCTAGGGTTTGGGGGGACTTGGAGAAGAAGCCGTCAATATGGGGAGGGCAGGGTTTGGAATCAAAGTCGAGTAGGTCGCGGGATGGGGTATCCCTATTCCATTCCCTTTTCTCAATTTCATCGTCGGTTAAACACCAGAGAGAACTCAAATTGGAGGTCTCCGTCAGAGACCCGAACACTTTGTCCACCCGTACTCTGAAGCTCTCATCCATTGTAAACAGGGAGCTTTGACAATCGCTCGCCCTTTGTAAGCGTATGGGCTCTATAGCAGGTAAATCGTGCCGTTGGTTGTCCTTTGTCTAGAAAGAGTAGGAAGTTTCTTGAATTTTATGATTTTAAGATAAGTGCAAGTATTATTTTTTTAATTATGTTATAGGTAAGTTGAAATTAAATAGAGTAGTTATTAAAAATATCTTTTTAAAACCCTAATGCCATGGGCCTATAACATCATCACGTAAAAATGATCAAACTAGAACCAACAAGTGTTAGTGGAATATAAAGTTAAAGTTAAAGTTAGTGCGACAAATAACTCAAGATGGTTTTGGAGTTTGCAGTATCTCCGAAAACAAAACCTCCAGCAAAAATGTCAACTCCTTCGCCATTTCTCTACTCTATTCTTATACTGATTGTCTCATTTTTATGTCAAGCATCGGCTATTCAACTGAATGGTGCTCGCTATCTCGGCAATTTCTGGAGTTCAAGCAGAACACTTTCACTTCGAGCCCCAAAATACCAGTATGAGACCAAATATTTCCAGCAGAAGCTCGATCACTTCAGCTTCGCTGATCTACCTTCGTTTTCACAGCGTTACCTAATCAATACCCAACACTGGGAGGGTCCCTCTCGCTCGGCCCCTATTTTCCTCTACTGTGGAAATGAAGGTGATATAGAATGGTTTGCTGCCAATACAGGTTTCGTCTGGGAAATTGCCCCTCGTTTCGGCGCCATGGTCATATTCCCCGAGGTGAAATACTTTTCATTCTTCTTATTTTTCCTCATAAAGTTTCCATCTTTGTTGTTTGCAATTAAAGTTTCTTAAATAGCTTCAGAACAAGCCTCATAATGATAAATTTCTCTGAACACTAGCCTAGGGATAACTTATGTTGAGTGTGGAAAAAAATATCATATATCAGAAATTGATAAGAAATAGAAGCTACACATGCTGTTAAATGGCAAGATTTTGAAAAAGTGCAGGCTTTGTAATTAAGACTTCACAAAAGGAGATGTAATTAAATGAATCAGAAAGCCAATAAGAATATTAGACGCTTAATGGAGAAAATATAGTACATTTCTCCTCAACATTGTAGACTATTTGTTATTCAAGAATTTACTTACATTGTTATTTCATTGAAAATTATTACAATTTGATTTTTGCAGCATCGATACTATGGGGAGTCAATGCCGTATGGAAGTAAGGAAGAAGCATATAAGAATGCTACTTCTTTGTCGTATCTAACAGCTGAACAAGCACTGGCTGATTATGCTGTGTTAATCACTGAGCTTAAAAGAAATTTATCTGCTCAGGCATGCCCTGTTGTGTTATTTGGTGGATCATATGGTGGAAGTAAGTAATGTAGCATTCAGTAGTTTAGTACATCAGTAATTTTAACTCTGCTAGTAGGTGTTCTGGGTACTTGTTTTTAATCAATATTATGAGGTGTGCTTCACTCAGAGGTTCTTTATTTTATTGTGTTTGAAACAGTGCTTGCAGCATGGATGAGGCTCAAATATCCCCATATTTCCATTGGTGCACTTGCTTCTTCTGCGCCAGTTCTTCAGTTTGAAGATCTTGTGCCACCTGAAACCTTTTATAGCATTGTATCCGATGGTTTTAGGGTCTGTAAGACTGAGTTTCTATCTCTAGTGACATTTTAATTAACTAGTGGCTGTTTGGGAAATTTTCAGAGTAGGATCAGATTTTTTAATTTTTTTTGGGGGGGTTGGGGGAGATGGGAATCTTGATAGGTTTGGTCTACTTCATTTCTTTGATTTGAATTTGTTGAAGTGAAGTCACTTATTTGGCGTCCATTTATAGAGTGGTAGAGTGAACTTGCCGTGCGTCAAAAATTGGATGGCAGGCACAACTCTTATTAGTTCTCTGGACAACTTTTGTGCAATTGAAGAGTATTATGCCATCAAATCATATATGCCTAAAATTTGGAGATAAGTAGGACTTAAATTGATCCTAGTTAGAAAAGTTTACCTATAATTCATATTTAGAGCACATTAACCTATGTAAATGTTTAATGTATAAAACTATAGTATGCATTGTAATTCATAAACTATAAAATAGATTTACAAATCACTGCAAAGTGTTACACCATCCACTTCATGACTATTACTTAATTCACATAAATATCAATCCCAACCCCATAAATTGAATCTTGTATGGACTTGGCCGAAAATCCAATCACATTTGACTGACTGGATCCAGATTTTTGCCTTCCCAAATTAGGACAGGGATCCTTCACTAATCTCATTCTTGTAATTCCGTTCCTAAAGCTCTAGTTTAGCATTTATGACATCCTTGCTGTATCACCTTCTGCAGCGCGAGAGTATGAGTTGCTTTAACACTATCAAAGAGTCTTGGGATGTGATTAACGAGGTGGGACAGATAAATGGTGGACTTGCACAACTTACAAAAACGTTCCACATTTGTAGGTAAGATGCCTATGACACCACCATTTGCTGTCTTGTTAGCTAACAGTGTCATTGACCTATGGAATTTCAAGTTTCATGTTGAGGTAATTTGATCCGACGTTGTGAGTGGCAGGGAACTGGAGAGTGTTGACAGCTTGTCTAACTGGTTAGAATCTGCCTATAGTTACTTGGCAATGGTCAACTACCCCTATTCTACTGACTTCTTGATGCCTTTACCTGGAAGCCCCATAAAAGAGGTTAGCACTGGACCTTATACCTCTGCAAAGATACCTGTATTTTCAAGATTACAATAAATCATGCAGAAGCCGTCTTTATGAGGAAAAGCATTTAGGTCTCAATTGATACTGTGTAGCAGATAACAGATGTCTTTTCCCTGCATGGTGATCAACAAGTAGTCAATTGTGTAGAGCAATTTCTTTCCTGTGAATAATATCCTTCCAACCCCTTTGCTTTCAGGTATGTAGGAAGATTGATAGTTTGCCTGATGGTGCTAGTGTGTTGCAGCGTATATTTGAAGGAATTAGTATCTATTATAATTACACCGGTAAAGTTGACTGTTTCGATCTGAACGATGATCCTCATGGTATGAGTGGTTGGGATTGGCAGGTATGGTGAGGATAATATACACGCTCTTGCTTAGTTGCTCATAATTTGAGTTCCTAAGTCATAAAAGGATGTGCTCCTATTGAAATTCCTCCCGACTAGGTTGCTTATATCTTTCATACTATGTCTGCAGGCATGCACTGAGATGATTATGCCTATGGCAAGTAACAGGACAACTAGTATGTTTCCAGAGTTCTATTATGATCCAAAGTCGAATGAAGAGCAGTGCTTGAAAGATTTTCATGTCAAACCCAGGCCGACATGGATAACAACTGAATTTGGTGGACATGTATGACATTGTGCAAAACTTTGTCAATGCTATGTATATCCTTTACGAGTTCCATGGAAATTATATAACCCTTGTGTAGAGTTAAAAATAAGATTAAAATGGTTCGTTTAGGTTTATATTACCCAGTGTATAATAAATTTGCTTGTTTGGAGGATGCATAGAATATGGATCTCAATGGTATTTCCAGTGGTTGGACGTTATCCAGGATCTAGAGTGTAGTAATGGTTCTAAATTGCTTTGTTTCTTGATTTTTATATTCTTTCAGCTCCCTTGTTTGAGTTATTTGCTCTTTCTCTCTTGTGCTGAAGGCATTCAAGAGTGCGCTAAAAGCTTTTGGGAGCAACATCATATTCTCAAATGGCCTGTTAGATCCCTGGAGTGGTGGCAGGTATTCTTTTCTCTTTAGTTTCTTATGTAGACTATGGAACTGAATCTAAAAGTTCTTAACTAAAATTATATGTCAAAACATTTTTGCAGTGTTATAGTGGATGTGTCGGAAACTATAGTTGCGCTAACAACTAAGAAAGGTAATTCTTAACTGCTCTGTATAAAATTCCTCATTATCATCACTCTTGGATATAAGTAACAGTGTAACCGTCTGTCATCTTTTCTCTTAAACAAATCACCAGTTTTACTGGATATGCTGCTGTAGTTGTTTCTGTCTGCTGAGTTGATGTGTCAAATGTCTGTGACCTTATCGGCTCATCCTCTTCGTTATTCAAACAATCGTGATCGACGTCAATTATAACCATCTCCCTTTCTTCTTTTGGTTTAATTTATTAGTAATTCCTTATAATGCCCAGGCTGGGGTAAGCACATCACTACCATCTTAAGCGCCACAACCAACATGTTTTTCAATAAAAATGACAATCATTTGGAACACTTGCTTTCTCCTTTTAATGGTTTCTTCTATTCTATAATTGGATTACAACGTTGTGATGGCATCCTGCTTTCCTCTTTTCGCCTTTATAGCTAGTGAGCAGCAGCCATTAGGCTCTCAGGTCTTTTTATTGAAATTCAACTTGAAGAAGTTGCACATTCAGCTACTAATACTCTATTAACTTCTCCATAACACAACAACAACATACCCAGTGTAATACTAATCCCACAAGTGGGGTCTGGGGAGGGTGGTGTGTATGCAGCCTTACCTTACCTTGTGAAGGTAGAGGAGTTGTTTCTGATAGATCCTCGGCTCAAGTAAAGCATAATAAAATCACGTATGGAAAGGAAAGTATAATAATGCAGAAGAGAATAACAACACCACATAATACTATTAGCTTCTCCGCTAGTACATATTACATTACCGTGGGAACACATAATCTCAACTATTTATGTGATGAAAGTTTTGACAATGAGAATGCAGGTTTATTAAAGTTTATGTGAGCATGTAACAAAAGGCCCTATAGTATGCTCTCCAACTTGTGGAGGAAATTATATCTGTCATTTGTGTTTCTACTCTCTGTTATACCTTATATTTGTTTACTCTGAAAGTTCATGGACTTAAGATGATATCACAGAAAACATTTGCTAGTTGATAAGCCATTGACTGAACATAAGATCAAGGTGAATTTTCTGATTAAAAAAAAAATCATAATCAACTTTCTGTCCCTCTTAGTCTGTTTTCTGGTGTACACTGATGTTTGAGCCTGTAACCTTGTCTTATACAGGGTCTTGGTCTAATACTTGATTAGGCTACCTTTTAGAGTCTATTGATTTTTCAGGTCATATCACTGCTTATTTGATATTGCTTCCTGCTTAACGCCTCTTAGGATGGAGTATAGACATAGCTACTCTTGCAAATGATGAAATATTATTTGCACAGATGAAGTTTTGTTTTGTAGCTTCGTCACTTCAACTTTAAATAGATTGGTTTGAGGAGCATTTCAAGTGAAATAATGGATTTAGCTCACAAAACTTCGGAAAAAAAATTCAAATAAAATTCATGTCCAAACACAAATACTTTTTCAACTTCAAGTCCAAATACTCATTTTCTTCAACTTAAACCAAATAATGTCTAAATTGGCTAGGATGTAAAGAAACGGGTTTTACAAACAAAACTTGAGGGTAGGATGCATTTCATTTTTCTTTATAGATGTTCAATGGATAATGGCTTCGACACCAGTGGATAATGTTTCTATGCATGGTTGGGAAATGTTTGAAAACCACAGCATGAGCAGTACACTTCCCTAATACTTGTACAACTCTTCAACTTTTTTGGTTATGTTTTAGGTGCCCATCACTTAGATCTGCGTGCTGCAACTGCTGAAGATCCTGATTGGCTTCTGGATCAAAGATCAAGTGAGCTTAAACTGATCAGAGGCTGGTTGGATGAACACTATGATAAAAAGAAAGCAATTTCAGCGTATAGATAATATTTTTGAGGAAACTGCCGAATTAACTTGCCCTTCCTAACATATAGTTCTACAAATGCTTTGTTGTTTTTGTCATTGTACATATTGCATTTAACTTTTATGGGATAATTTACCAGTTGCAGTGCACATATGGAACTGTAATGACATGATCGCTTGTGGTATTTCTTGTACTCAACTATATAAGGTGATTTATGGACTTGTTACAGACGAAACATTTTCTTCCTACCTCTAGCACCAATTACATCTGCAAGAAAAGTGTGTAGGAATTTGAAGACTGACTCTGTCTAGCACCATTTCCTTTTATGTATTTACTGACGGAAGAAGTACTGAGCAGTGAGTAGTTCATTAATCAAAACCAACTACTCCGTAGTAAAAGTTGTTTTGAGTGTCATTTGTTAGTCTAATGAAACTATTTAGCTCCCGCAAAGCAGCAATGCTAATTAATTAATGTCTTTCAATTAAACTTTCTGGATCAATTTTTTTGCAAGAAGCACATGTTTGGCAGCAAATCATGCATGTTATTGTAGTCAAATGCATTAATATAAATAGTTGTCCACAGTTGATTTGACACAAAGACTAAGGAACAATTAATGAAGTCATTGGTTTTATAAATTGGACTAGTATTATTGGACATCACAAAATAGTATAATGAATTAGTAAAGATGGAGGAAGGGAATAGTACATTATTAAATGGCATCAGGTCAAACTATACTCTAAAATGTAATTGTAATTTTGAATGCTTATAAACTTAACAAGCATTGCGATGGTAGTATATTTATAGGTAAAATTCATTAATTTAAAATTAAGATAAATTAATCGTCATTAATCTGGATGAGCCAGATAAAGTTCCATTGACTAGGCCTTTTCTAAAATAGTAGTAGTATATTATAAAATGGCATCAGGTCAAACTATAATCTTGGTGTAATTATAAATTTCACTATTTACTCTTAAATGTAATTGTGTTTATTTTTTTCTCAATGAAACCGCAACTTTTTATTTGATTATATTTTCTCTTTAACAATGATTATAGATTATAGGGTTGTAAGTTCTTAATTTTACAGTTTAAATGAATTTGAATTTCAGTTAGATTTTTGAAAAAGTAAAAAGGTTATTGCAATCTTTTTTCCTTTACCGTTAAAGTAAATCATTAAAAGTTAAAAAAAGAAAGAGCAGATCGATGCAATATTCACACTTCCGTTAATCACCTCACATTCACTTGGTTGACTTTGGGGTATTAGATTTTAATAATCCCTTATGGAAGTTTATATACTTGATAATGACTTAAATTTACAGTATTAGACAATGTAAAGAATTTTTTAATTACCAAAAAGATATTTATAGGTAAAATTCATTATTATAAAATTAAGATAAATTTACCCTCATTAATCTGAATTAGAGACGTTGCCAGCTAAAGGTTCCATTTCTCAAACCAATAAATTCTAAAGCGATCAAAGTTTTAAATTTCAAAATTAACTGCTTATTAAGGTAAAATACGATATCTTTTTCCTTTTAACTACTCAGCTGTATAAAGATTACCATAAAACGCTGTCGTTTGAACTGGGGTTAGCTTATCACTGAAGCTAAAATAAACCCAGTACAATTTTCAAGAGAGTTCAAATTGATTCCAACTCGTCAAACGGTGGAGCAGCCAAGTCCATTTTTTTACATATAGAAAGAGAAAAATCAGAGCCAACAAAGCAAAGAGTGAGTGAAAAGAGAGAGAAAGGCAAAGAAGAAAGCACAAAAAGTTTCGAGTGGAGTCCACCATTAGCATAGCATACCTTCATTGTTGGGAAGGGATAATTAACTCAAGAAAACTCAAGAAATTGATCAATTTCTCAAGAAAAAAGTGAAATCTTGGATTTTTGTTTTTGTAAACTTGTCAGTTGTGTGGTGAAATCAAGAATGGCGAGTCCTGGGTCAGGGAGATTGGCTTTGACTCCGGTGAATCCGACCCCTATTTCTGGTTTAGGTAGGGTTTCGAAAACCCCTTTGACAGATGAAGCCATATGGAAGCGGCTCCGTGAAGCTGGATTTGATGAGGACTCTATTAAACGGAGAGACAAAGCAGCTCTTATTGCCTATATAGCCAAACTCGAAACTGAGGTTTGTTCACTTTGGGACTCATTAATTTACATTTTGATTGGTTAATTATGTACCTTCCTTTTTTTTTTTTTTTGGGGGGGGGGGGGGGGGGGG